>NW_027195478.1:0-160000 GCF_038502225.1 Cherax quadricarinatus
TTTTGTTATTGTAGAGGATCAGCCCAGAACCACCTGCCTGTTCAGCCTATAGCATAGTAGTGTATGTCGAGACGACATACGTAACATGACCGAGCTGTCAGCATAGTTGCTGATCCACTTACATGTGTTGTACAGCTTATCTGAGTATCATAGTACCATCCATATGTTTTATATATGTGATCCCTTACTAGGAATAAGACAGGGAAACATGCACCAACAGGGAATACAGTCACAAAACCTAAGGCAAATGGAAACCAAGCCTATGCACATACTATGCACTTGGTATCTGCAGACATGGAAAATCTGGAAAAACAGACGGGACATGCAACTATGACCACCCTAGAAAATGCCATGCCCATATGACAACAGGAAAATGCAAACTCCCTTCCTGTAAGCTTTTTCACCCTGAAATGTGTACCTCTTCAGTACAGGAAAGACTGCTATAACTTAAATTGCCAGGCACACCATCTAAAGGGGACAAAAAGATACAAAACATCCAGGCCATGGGAAAACCTGGGTAGCCACAGCCACTCAAGAGGGAGAGGTTTTTTAGTGCCAGGAAGGAAAAAAAACTGGCAGGAAATGGCAGAAATCGTACACCAAGACTCACGAAATCGTAATGACACGATTGCAAACAAACCATATGGTTTGTTTGCAATCATGTCATTACGATTTCGTGAGTCATGTTGATGGCAGTGAAGGGACTTGAGCTAGAGTTCGTCACTGCCACGCTACCTGGAGATTCGTCTGTAAAAACTTGCATTTGTGGTCACAGTGGTGCCTGTGCTAACCTTCCTATGGTGTAGAAATATACCTAGTTGGACGAATCTTATTGTGGCTAGCTGGTCTAGTGGCTAACGCGACGGGCTGGAGTTTTGAGACTCTATGACCGCGGGTTCAATCCTGGCTGGGGTATGGATCATACACCAAATCCAGTCATTCCTGGAGTGGAACCACAGTCGATGGCCTCCACTCCAAACCAACAGATACAGATACTAATGCCGGAAAAAAATCCCCCCCCCCAGTACTAACAATACCACCAGTCCGATGACATTCTTCTTTGCAAATATACAGGGTCTAAAGCCAGCAACAAACAACAAAATACCTTTCATCCATGGACTGCTTGTAGAGGCAAAGGCAATGTTCGCGGCTTTCACTGAGACCCACATAAAGGATCACTTGGACAACGAAATATGGATCCCAGGTTACAACCTATACAGATGTGACAGAGTGAGCAGGCAAAAGGGGGGGGGGGGTTGGCCTGTACATTGCAGAATCACTTGTTTGCACAGAACTGCTTAATGCCTCAAATGATGTAGTGGAAGTTTTAGCAGTAAAGGTCGAGAACCAAAACCTAGTCATTGTGGTAGTCTACAAGCCTCCGGATGCAACATCCCAGCAATTCCAGGAACAGCTGTTAAAAATTGACCACTGTCTGGAAAATCTTCCAGCTCCTGCACCCAACATCTTGCTCCTGGGGGATTTCAACTTAAGACACCTAAAATGGAGGAATATAGCAAATAATATTGTTGCAGTAATAACACCAGGAGGCAGCTCTGATGAAAACTCACACTCACGCGAGCTTTTAAATCTCTGCACAAAATTCAATTTAAACCAGCAAATAATAGAGCCTACTAGACTGGAGAATACACTAGACCTCATCTTCACTAACAATGATGATCTGATAAGAAATGTCACCATATCAAAAACAATATACTCGGATCACAACATAATTGAGGTTCAGACATGTATGCGTGGAGCCCCAGACCGACATAATGAGACTAGTCACGAGGGAGCATTCACCAAATTCAACTTCAATAACAAAAACATAAAGTGGGACCAAGTAAACCAAGTCCTAACCGATATAAGCTGGGAAGATATACTAAGCAACACAGACCCCAACTTATGCCTAGAACAGATTAACTTGGTGGCACTCGATGTATGCACAAGGCTTATTCCTCTAAGAAAAAGGAGGAGTAGATGTAAAATAGAAAGAGACAGGCGCTCCCTTTACAGGCGACGGAAAAGAATAACAGAGCGGCTAAAAGAGGTCAATATATCTGAAATGCGTAGGGAGACACTGGTCAGAGAAATAGCAAACATCGAACTTAAGCTAAAGGAATCTTATAGGAGTCAGGAATCGCGGGAAGAACTAAAAGCCATAAATGAAATCGAAAGAAACCCAAAGTATTTCTTCTATGCCAAATCAAAGTCGAGAACAACGTCCAGTATTGGGCCCCTACTTAAACAATATGGGTCCTACACAGATGACAGTAAGGAAATGAGTGAGCTACTCAAGTCCCAATATGACTCAGTTTTTAGCAAGCCGCTAACCAGACTGAGAGTCGAAGATCAAAACGAATTTTTTATGAGAGAGCCACAAAATTTGGTTAACACAAGCCTATCCGATGTTATCCTGACGCCAAATGACTTCGAACAGGCGATAAATGACATGCCCATTCACTCTGCCCCAGGGCCAGACTCATGGAACTCCGTGTTCATCAAGAACTGCAAGAAGCCCCTATCATGAGCCTTTTCCATCCTATGGAGAGGGAGCATGGACACGGGGGTCGTCCCACAGTTACTAAAAACAACAGACATAGCCCCACTCCACAAAGGGGGCAGTAAAGCAACAGCAAAGAACTACAGACCAATAGCACTAACATCCCATATCATAAAAATCTTTGAAAGGGTCCTAAGAAGCAAGATCTCCACCCATCTAGAAACCCATCAGTTACACAACCCAGGGCAACATGGGTTTAGAACAGGTCGCTCCTGTCTGTCTCAACTATTGGATCACTACGACAAGGTCCTAAATGCACTAGAAGACAAAAAGAATGCAGATGTAATATATACAGACTTTGCAAAAGCCTTCGACAAGTGTGACCATGGCGTAATAGCGCACAAAATGCGTGCTAAAGGAATAACTGGAAAAGTAGGTCGATGGATCTATAATTTCCTCACTAACAGAACACAGAGAGTAGTCGTCAACAGAGTAAAGTCCGAGGCAGCTACGGTGAAAAGCTCTGTTCCACAAGGCACAGTACTCGCTCCCATCTTGTTCCTCATCCTCATATCCGACATAGACAAGGATGTCAGCCACAGCACCGTGTCTTCCTTTGCAGATGACACCCGAATCTGCATGACAGTGTCTTCCATTGCAGACACTGCAAGGCTCCAGGCGGACATCAACCAAATCTTTCAGTGGGCTGCAGAAAACAAGATGAAGTTCAACGATGAGAAATTTCAATTACTCAGATATGGTAAACACGAGGGAATTAAATCTCCATCAGAGTACAAAACAAATTCTGGCCACAAAATAGAGCGAAACACCAACGTCAAAGACCTGGGAGTGATCATGTCGGAGGATCTCACCTTCAAGGACCATAACATTGTATCAATCGCATCTGGTAGAAAAATGACAGGATGGATAATGAGAACCTTCAAAACTAGGGAGGCCAAGCCCATGATGACACTCTTCAGGTCACTTGTTCTATCTAGGCTGGAATGTTGCTGCACACTAACAGCACCTTTCAAGGCAGGTGAAATTGCTGACCTAGAAAATGTACAGAGAACCTTCACGGCACGCATAACGGAGATAAAACACCTCAATTACTGGGAGCGCTTGAGGTTCCTAAACCTGCATTCCCTGGAATGCAGGCGGGAGAGATACATGATTATATACACCTGGAAAATCCTAGAGGGACTAGTACCGAACTTGCACACGAAAATCACTCACTACGAAAGCAAAAGACTTTGCAGACGATGCAACATCCCCCCAATGAAAAGCAGGGGTGTCTCTAGCACGTTAAGAGACCATACAATAAGTGTCAGGGGCCCGAGACTGTTTAACTACCTCCCAGCATACATAAGGGGGATTACCAACAGTCCCCTGGCAGTCTTCAAGCTGGCACTGGACAAGCACCTAAAGTCGGTTCCTGACCAGTCGGGCTGTGGCTCGTACATTGGTTTGCGTGCAGCCAGCAGCAACAGCCTGGTTGATCAGGCTCTGATCCACCAGGAGGCCTGGTCACAGACCGGGCCGCGGGGGCGTTGACCCCCGGAACTCTCTCCAGGTAAACTCCAGGCCTAGTGACTGTTTGTGTGACATCACGTGATGCGCATGTGTGTGCGAGTACCTCTGTAACTTCCTCAGTCCACGCTTAGACCAACCAGGCAGCTACAGGCAGGTTGGGCTCCCTTACCACAGTCTGACAATATATAGTGTTACCATCTAACAAGTGTGTATATCTTCAACCCTCGTTATCTCCTTTCGAACCCCACGACAGCTTCACACGGTGAGGGTCCCGGTTCGATTCCCGGCGAGGGTAGAAACGTTGGGCGTGTTTCCTTACACTGGTTGTATATGTTCACCCATCAGTAAAATGGGTATCTGGGTGTTAATGGATTGGTGTGGGTCACATCCTGGGTGTTAGTGGACTGGTGTGGGTCACATCCTGGGTGTTAGTGGACTGGTGTGGGTTACATCCTGGGTGTTAGTGGACTGGTGTGGGTCACATCCTGGGTGTTAGTGGACTGGTGTGGGTTACATCCTGGGTGTTAGTGGACTGGTGTGGGTCACATCCTGGGTGTTAGTGGACTGGTGTGGGTCACATCCTGGGTGTTAGTGGACTGGTGTGGATCACATCCTGGGTGTTAGTGGACTGGTGTGGATCACATCCTGGGTGTTAGTGGACTGGTGTGGGTTACATCCTGGGTGTTAGTGGACTGGTGTGGGTCACATCCTGGGTGTTAGTGGACTGGTGTGGGTCACATCCTGGGTGTTAGTGGACTGGTGTGGATCACATCCTGGGTGTTAGTGGACTGGTGTGGATCACATCCTGGGTGTTAGTGGACTGGTGTGGGTTACATCCTGGGTGTTAGTGGACTGGTGTGGGTCACATCCTGGGTGTTAGTGGACTGGTGTGGGTCACATCCTGGGTGTTAGTGGACTGGTGTGGATCACATCCTGGGTGTTAGTGGACTGGTGTGGGTTACATCCTGGGTGTTAGTGGACTGGTGTGGGTCACATCCTGGGTGTTAGTGGACTGGTGTGGGTGGCATCCTGGGTGTTAGTGGACTGGTGTGGGTCACATCCTGGGTGTTAGTGGACTGGTGTGGGTGGCATCCTGGGTGTTAGTGGACTGGTGTGGGTTACATCCTGGGTGTTAGTGGACTGGTGTGGGTTACATCCTGGGTGTTAGTGGACTGGTGTGGGTTACATCCTGGGTGTTAGTGGACTGGTGTGGGTCACATCCTGGGTGTTAGTGGACTGGTGTGGATCACATCCTGGGTGTTAGTGGACTGGTGTGGGTTACATCCTGGGTGTTAGTGGACTGGTGTGGGTGGCATCCTGGGTGTTAGTGGACTGGTGTGGGTCACATCCTGGGTGTTAGTTTACTGGTGTGGGTTACATCCTGGGTGTTAGTGGACTGGTGTGGGTCACATCCTGGGTGTTAGTGGACTGGTGTGGGTGGCATCCTGGGTGTTAGTGGACTGGTGTGGGTCACATCCTGGGTGTTAGTGGACTGGTGTGGGTGGCATCCTGGGTGTTAGTGGACTGGTGTGGGTTACATCCTGGGTGTTAGTGGACTGGTGTGGGTTACATCCTGGGTGTTAGTGGACTGGTGTGGGTTACATCCTGGGTGTTAGTGGACTGGTGTGGGTCACATCCTGGGTGTTAGTGGACTGGTGTGGATCACATCCTGGGTGTTAGTGGACTGGTGTGGGTTACATCCTGGGTGTTAGTGGACTGGTGTGGGTGGCATCCTGGGTGTTAGTGGACTGGTGTGGGTCACATCCTGGGTGTTAGTGGACTGGTGTGGGTGGCATCCTGGGTGTTAGTGGACTGGTGTGGGTCACATTCTGGGTGTTAGTGGACTGGTGTGGGTGGCATCCTGGGTGTTAGTGGACTGGTGTGGGTCACATCCTGGGTGTTAGTGGACTGGTGTGGGTGGCATCCTGGGTGTTAGTGGACTGGTGTGGGTCACATCCTGGGTGTTAGTGGACTGGTGTGGGTCACATCCAGGGTGTTAGTGGACTGGTGTGGGTCACATCCAGGGTGTTAGTGGACTGGTGTGGGTCACATCCTGGGTGTTAGTGGACTGGTGTGGGTCACATCCTGGGTGTTAGTGGACTGGTGTGGGTCACATCCAGGGTGTTAGTGGACTGGTGTGGATGGCATCCTGGGTGTTAGTGGACTGGTGTGGGTCACATCCTGGGTGTTAGTGGACTGGTGTGGGTCACATCCTGGGTGTTAGTGGACTGGTGTGGGTCACATCCTGGGTGTTAGTAGACTGGTGTGGGTCACATCCTGGGTGTTAGTAGACTGGTGTGGGTCACATCCTGGGACAAAACTGACCTAATTTGTGGGAAATGTTCAGCATAACAAGGGTCTTCTATATAGTATAGTATATCATAGATGTCAGTTATGGTCTGTATAAGTTGTACATGTACTGGTAGTAAATAAAGATACTAGAATTATAACAACCTACCCTCTGCCTTAGGGACTTGGGACCCGCCACTGCCAGTGTACTCACCTGTTTGTGGCTGCAGGAGTCGAGTCACTGCTCCTGAAAGGACAAGTGTAAGACAACAACCTACCCTCTGCCTTAGGGACTTGGGACCCGCCACTGCCAGTGTACTCACCTGTTTGTGGCTGCAGGAGTCGAGTCACTGCTCCTGAAAGGACAAGTGTAAGACAACAACCTACCCTCTGCCTTAGGGACTTGGGACCCGCCACTGCCGGTGTACTCACCTGTTTGTGGCTGCAGGAGTCGAGTCACCGCTCCTGAAAGGACAAGTGTAAGACAACAACCTACCCTCTGCCTTAGGGACTTGGGACCCGCCACTGCCAGTGTACTCACCTGTTTGTGGCTGCAGGAGTCGAGTCACCGCTCCTGAAAGGACAAGTGTAAGACAACAAACTACCCTCTGCCTTAGGGACTTGGGACCCGCCACTGCCGGTGTACTCACCTGTTTGTGGCTGCAGGAGTCGAGTCACCGCTCCTGAAAGGACAAGTGTAAGACAACAACCTACCCTCTGCCTTAGGGACTTGGGACCCGCCACTGCTAGTGTACTCACCTGTTTGTGGCTGCAGGAGTCGAGTCACCGCTCCTGAAAGGACAAGTGTAAGACAACAACCTACCCTCTGCCTTAGGGACTTGGGACCAGCCACTGCCAGTGTACTCACCTGTTTGTGGCTGCAGGAGTCGAGTCACTGCTCCTGAAAGGACAAGTGTAAGACAACAACCTACCCTCTGCCTTAGGGACTTGGGACCCGCCACTGCCGGTGTACTCACCTGTTTGTGGCTGCAGGAGTCGAGTCACCGCTCCTGAAAGGACAAGTGTAAGACAACAACCTACCCTCTGCCTTAGGGACTTGGGACCCGCCACTGCTAGTGTACTCACCTGTTTGTGGCTGCAGGAGTCGAGTCACCGCTCCTGAAAGGACAAGTGTAAGACAACAACCTACCCTCTGCCTTAGGGACTTGGGACCCGCCACTGCCAGTGTACTCACCTGTTTGTGGCTGCAGGAGTCGAGTCACCGCTCCTGAAAGGACAAGTGTAAGACAACAACCTACCCTCTGCCTTAGGGACTTGGGACCCGCCACTGCCAGTGTACTCACCTGTTTGTGGCTGCAGGAGTCGAGTCACTGCTCCTGAAAGGACAAGTGTAAGACAACAACCTACCCTCTGCCTTAGGGACTTGGGACCCGCCACTGCCGGTGTACTCACCTGTTTGTGGCTGCAGGAGTCGAGTCACCGCTCCTGAAAGGACAAGTGTAAGACAACAACCTACCCTCTGCCTTAGGGACTTGGGACCCGCCACTGCTAGTGTACTCACCTGTTTGTGGCTGCAGGAGTCGAGTCACCGCTCCTGAAAGGACAAGTGTAAGACAACAACCTACCCTCTGCCTTAGGGACTTGGGACCCGCCACTGCCAGTGTACTCACCTGTTTGTGGCTGCAGGAGTCGAGTCACCGCTCCTGAAAGGACAAGTGTAAGACAACAACCTACCCTCTGCCTTAGGGACTTGGGACCCGCCACTGCCAGTGTACTCACCTGTTTGTGGCTGCAGGAGTCGAGTCACCGCTCCTGAAAGGACAAGTGTAAGACAACAACCTACCCTCTGCCTTAGGGACTTGGGACCCGCCACTGCCAGTGTACTCACCTGTTTGTGGCTGCAGGAGTCGAGTCACCGCTCCTGAAAGGACAAGTGTAAGACAACAACCTACCCTCTGCCTTAGGGACTTGGGACCCGCCACTGCTAGTGTACTCACCTGTTTGTGGCTGCAGGAGTCGAGTCACCGCTCCTGAAAGGACAAGTGTAAGACAACAACCTACCCTCTGCCTTAGGGACTTGGGACCCGCCACTGCTAGTGTACTCACCTGTTTGTGGCTGCAGGAGTCGAGTCACCGCTCCTGAAAGGACAAGTGTAAGACAACAACCTACCCTCTGCCTTAGGGACTTGGGACCCGCCACTGCCAGTGTACTCACCTGTTTGTGGCTGCAGGAGTCGAGTCACCGCTCCTGAAAGGACAAGTGTAAGACAACAACCTACCCTCTGCCTTAGGGACTTGGGACCCGCCACTGCCAGTGTACTCACCTGTTTGTGGCTGCAGGAGTCGAGTCACCGCTCCTGAAAGGACAAGTGTAAGACAACAACCTACACTCTGCCTTAGGGACTTGGGACCCGCCACTGCCAGTGTACTCACCTGTTTGTGGCTGCAGGAGTCGAGTCACCGCTCCTGAAAGGACAAGTGTAAGACAACAACCTACACTCTGCCTTAGGGACTTGGGACCCGCCACTGCCAGTGTACTCACCTGTTTGTGGCTGCAGGAGTCGAGTCACCGCTCCTGAAAGGACAAGTGTAAGACAACAAACTACCCTTTGCCTTAGGGACTTGGGACCCGCCACTGCCAGTGTACTCACCTGTTTGTGGCTGCAGGAGTCGAGTCACTGCTCCTGAAAGGACAAGTGTAAGACAACAACCTACCCTCTGCCTTAGGGACTTGGGACCCGCCACTGCCAGTGTACTCACCTGTTTGTGGCTGCAGGAGTCGAGTCACCGCTCCTGAAAGGACAAGTGTAAGACAACAACCTACCCTCTGCCTTAGGGACTTGGGACCCGCCACTGCCAGTGTACTCACCTGTTTGTGGCTGCAGGAGTCGAGTCACCGCTCCTGAAAGGACAAGTGTAAGACAACAACCTACCCTCTGCCTTAGGGACTTGGGACCCGCCACTGCCAGTGTACTCACCTGTTTGTGGCTGCAGGAGTCGAGTCACCGCTCCTGAAAGGACAAGTGTAAGACAACAACCTACCCTCTGCCTTAGGGACTTGGGACCCGCCACTGCTAGTGTACTCACCTGTTTGTGGCTGCAGGAGTCGAGTCACCGCTCCTGAAAGGACAAGTGTAAGACAACAACCTACCCTCTGCCTTAGGGACTTGGGACCCGCCACTGCCAGTGTACTCACCTGTTTGTGGCTGCAGGAGTCGAGTCACCGCTCCTGAAAGGACAAGTGTAAGACAACAACCTACCCTCTGCCTTAGGGACTTGGGACCCGCCACTGCCAGTGTACTCACCTGTTTGTGGCTGCAGGAGTCGAGTCACCGCTCCTGAAAGGACAAGTGTAAGACAACAACCTACCCTCTGCCTTAGGGACTTGGGACCCGCCACTGCCAGTGTACTCACCTGTTTGTGGCTGCAGGAGTCGAGTCACCGCTCCTGAAAGGACAAGTGTAAGACAACAACCTACCCTCTGCCTTAGGGACTTGGGACCCGCCACTGCCAGTGTACTCACCTGTTTGTGGCTGCAGGAGTCGAGTCACCGCTCCTGAAAGGACAAGTGTAAGACAACAACCTACCCTCTGCCTTAGGGACTTGGGACCCGCCACTGCCAGTGTACTCACCTGTTTGTGGCTGCAGGAGTCGAGTCACCGCTCCTGAAAGGACAAGTGTAAGACAACAACCTACCCTCTGCCTTAGGGACTTGGGACCCGCCACTGCCAGTGTACTCACCTGTTTGTGGCTGCAGGAGTCGAGTCACCGCTCCTGAAAGGACAAGTGTAAGACAACAACCTACCCTCTGCCTTAGGGACTTGGGACCCGCCACTGCTAGTGTACTCACCTGTTTGTGGCTGCAGGAGTCGAGTCACCGCTCCTGAAAGGACAAGTGTAAGACAACAACCTACCCTCTGCCTTAGGGACTTGGGACCCGCCACTGCTAGTGTACTCACCTGTTTGTGGCTGCAGGAGTCGAGTCACCGCTCCTGAAAGGACAAGTGTAAGACAACAACCTACCCTCTGCCTTAGGGACTTGGGACCCGCCACTGCCAGTGTACTCACCTGTTTGTGGCTGCAGGAGTCGAGTCACCGCTCCTGAAAGGACAAGTGTAAGACAACAACCTACCCTCTGCCTTAGGGACTTGGGACCCGCCACTGCCAGTGTACTCACCTGTTTGTGGCTGCAGGAGTCGAGTCACCGCTCCTGAAAGGACAAGTGTAAGACAACAACCTACACTCTGCCTTAGGGACTTGGGACCCGCCACTGCCAGTGTACTCACCTGTTTGTGGCTGCAGGAGTCGAGTCACCGCTCCTGAAAGGACAAGTGTAAGACAACAACCTACACTCTGCCTTAGGGACTTGGGACCCGCCACTGCCAGTGTACTCACCTGTTTGTGGCTGCAGGAGTCGAGTCACCGCTCCTGAAAGGACAAGTGTAAGACAACAAACTACCCTTTGCCTTAGGGACTTGGGACCCGCCACTGCCAGTGTACTCACCTGTTTGTGGCTGCAGGAGTCGAGTCACTGCTCCTGAAAGGACAAGTGTAAGACAACAACCTACCCTCTGCCTTAGGGACTTGGGACCCGCCACTGCCAGTGTACTCACCTGTTTGTGGCTGCAGGAGTCGAGTCACCGCTCCTGAAAGGACAAGTGTAAGACAACAACCTACCCTCTGCCTTAGGGACTTGGGACCCGCCACTGCCAGTGTACTCACCTGTTTGTGGCTGCAGGAGTCGAGTCACCGCTCCTGAAAGGACAAGTGTAAGACAACAACCTACCCTCTGCCTTAGGGACTTGGGACCCGCCACTGCCAGTGTACTCACCTGTTTGTGGCTGCAGGAGTCGAGTCACTGCTCCTGAAAGGACAAGTGTAAGACAACAACCTACCCTCTGCCTTAGGGACTTGGGACCCGCCACTGCCAGTGTACTCACCTGTTTGTGGCTGCAGGAGTCGAGTCACTGCTCCTGAAAGGACAAGTGTAAGACAACAACCTACCCTCTGCCTTAGGGACTTGGGACCCGCCACTGCCGGTGTACTCACCTGTTTGTGGCTGCAGGAGTCGAGTCACCGCTCCTGAAAGGACAAGTGTAAGACAACAACCTACCCTCTGCCTTAGGGACTTGGGACCCGCCACTGCCAGTGTACTCACCTGTTTGTGGCTGCAGGAGTCGAGTCACCGCTCCTGAAAGGACAAGTGTAAGACAACAACCTACCCTCTGCCTTAGGGACTTGGGACCCGCCACTGCCAGTGTACTCACCTGTTTGTGGCTGCAGGAGTCGAGTCACCGCTCCTGAAAGGACAAGTGTAAGACAACAACCTACCCTCTGCCTTAGGGACTTGGGACCCGCCACTGCTAGTGTACTCACCTGTTTGTGGCTGCAGGAGTCGAGTCACCGCTCCTGAAAGGACAAGTGTAAGACAACAACCTACCCTCTGCCTTAGGGACTTGGGACCCGCCACTGCCGGTGTACTCACCTGTTTGTGGCTGCAGGAGTCGAGTCACCGCTCCTGAAAGGACAAGTGTAAGACAACAACCTACCCTCTGCCTTAGGGACTTGGGACCCGCCACTGCCAGTGTACTCACCTGTTTGTGGCTGCAGGAGTCGAGTCACCGCTCCTGAAAGGACAAGTGTAAGACAACAAACTACCCTTTGCCTTAGGGACTTGGGACCCGCCACTGCCAGTGTACTCACCTGTTTGTGGCTGCAGGAGTCGAGTCACTGCTCCTGAAAGGACAAGTGTAAGACAACAACCTACCCTCTGCCTTAGGGACTTGGGACCCGCCACTGCTAGTGTACTCACCTGTTTGTGGCTGCAGGAGTCGAGTCACCGCTCCTGAAAGGACAAGTGTAAGACAACAACCTACCCTCTGCCTTAGGGACTTGGGACCCGCCACTGCTAGTGTACTCACCTGTTTGTGGCTGCAGGAGTCGAGTCACCGCTCCTGAAAGGACAAGTGTAAGACAACAACCTACCCTCTGCCTTAGGGACTTGGGACCCGCCACTGCTAGTGTAATCACCTGTTTGTGGCTGCAGGAGTCGAGTCACCGCTCCTGAAAGGACAAGTGTAAGACAACAACCTACCCTCTGCCTTAGGGACTTGGGACCCGCCACTGCTAGTGTACTCACCTGTTTGTGGCTGCAGGAGTCGAGTCACCGCTCCTGAAAGGACAAGTGTAAGACAACAACCTACCCTCTGCCTTAGGGACTTGGGACCCGCCACTGCTAGTGTACTCACCTGTTTGTGGCTGCAGGAGTCGAGTCACCGCTCCTGAAAGGACAAGTGTAAGACAACAAACTACCCTTTGCCTTAGGGACTTGGGACCCGCCACTGCCAGTGTACTCACCTGTTTGTGGCTGCAGGAGTCGAGTCACCGCTCCTGAAAGGACAAGTGTAAGACAACAACCTACCCTCTGCCTTAGGGACTTGGGACCCGCCACTGCCAGTGTACTCACCTGTTTGTGGCTGCAGGAGTCGAGTCACCACTCCTGAAAGGACAAGTGTAAGACAACAACCTACCCTCTGCCTTAGGGACTTGGGACCCGCCACTGCCAGTGTACTCACCTGTTTGTGGCTGCAGGAGTCGAGTCACCGCTCCTGAAAGGACAAGTGTAAGACAACAACCTACCCTCTGCCTTAGGGACTTGGGACCCGCCACTGCCAGTGTACTCACCTGTTTGTGGCTGCAGGAGCCGAGTCACCGCTCCTGAAAGGACAAGTGTAAGACAACAACCTACCCTCTGCCTTAGGGACTTGGGACCCGCCACTGCCGGTGTACTCACCTGTTTGTGGCTGCAGGAGTCGAGTCACCGCTCCTGAAAGGACAAGTGTAAGACAACAACCTACCCTCTGCCTTAGGGACTTGGGACCCGCCACTGCTAGTGTACTCACCTGTTTGTGGCTGCAGGAGTCGAGTCACCGCTCCTGAAAGGACAAGTGTAAGACAACAACCTACCCTCTGCCTTAGGGACTTGGGACCCGCCACTGCTAGTGTACTCACCTGTTTGTGGCTGCAGGAGTCGAGTCACCGCTCCTGAAAGGACAAGTGTAAGACAACAACCTACCCTCTGCCTTAGGGACTTGGGACCCGCCACTGCTACAGTGGGTGGCATTCTAGGTTGTTGTCTTACTGTAGTTAATTAAAAATCTTACAGCAATACACCAACCCAGGATACTAGCTGACGATATTACCCATGGATCACCACAAACTCTAAAAAAAATATATTTATTGAGCAAGAGATACAGAATGAGAGAGAAATATATTTTTATGTATACATACAATCCTAATGTATGTATTTGTGTGTGTGCATGTGTGTGTGTTCTTGTGAGTGTGTTGGGATTAAATATATTTTTTTTAGATTTTCTTTCCAATGAAAAATAAATAAAAAGAGGTAGGGGTGATGTTCAAATATATCCCAAATTAATTATGATCTTGGTTCAATTCTTGATATATGTTCCAAATTTTGTGAAAGGAGTCGATAAATACCACAATCACATCAAATGTTTCCACTATAATTTGCCTCTGTCTCTCACGATCCAAGTACTGAATGTTTGTGATCCAATTGAATTTTGACCAAAGAAAGCATTTGAACATCTCCCACCAACCTCTACCTTGCTCCTCGTGTGGCACCATTTCTTGCAGCAAGGATCCTTCTCTTGGCGTCTCCATGGGTTTATCGTCAGCTACGTATGAGTTACTTCTGCGATGTTGGGGCTTTTATAGTCGCCTGGTCTCCTCTCTGCTCGCTGCTGATAGGTGGAGTCATGCTGAGGCTCCGCCCATCACGTCCGCAGCGTCCGGATTGGCTGTTTCTACACACTAATAATAATACATATATACTTTTATTTACTACCAGTACATGTACAAGGTATACAGACCATAGCTGACATCAGTGACTTACTGCGATACAGAAACTCTCTTATTATGTGCAGTATTTCCCACAAATTAGTTTAGTTTTGTCTCCAGGATGCCACCCACACTAGTACAAGGAAACACGCCCAATGTTTACACCCTTGCCTGGAATCGAACCCGGACGCCAGCGTGTGAAGCGAGAGCTTTGCCTACCAAGCCACAACCCACCACCTGTTTTGTGTCTCAAGCATGCGGGATACCAGGTATATCTTGCTACTTCTACTTACACTTAGGTCACACTACACATACATGTACAAGCATGTATATATATATATATATATATATATATATATATATATATATATATATATATATATATATATATATATATATATATATATATATATAGAGATACACACACACACACACCCCTCTGGGTTTTCTTCTATTTTCTTTCTAGTTCTTGTTCTTGTTTATTTCCTCTTATCTCCATGGGGAAGTGGAACAGAATTCTTCCTCCGTAAGCCATGTGTGTTGTAAGAGGCGACTAAAATGCCGGGAGCCTTGGTGGACCACCCTGCCTTGGTGGACCACCCTGCCTTGGTGGACCACCCTGCCTTGGTGGACCACAATGTCTTGGTGGACCACCCTGCCTTGGTGGATCACAATGTTTTGGTGGACCACCCTGCCTTGGTGGACCACCCTGCCTTGGTGGACCACCCTGCCTTGGTGGACCACAATGTCTTGGTGGACCACCCTGCCTTGGTGGATCACAATGTTTTGGTGGACCACCTTGCCTTGGTGGACCACAATGTCTTGGTGGACCACCCTGCCTTGGTGGATCACAATGTCTTGGTGGACCACCCTGCCTTGGTGGACCACAATGTCTTGGTGGACCACCCTGCCTTGGTGGACCACAATGTCTTGGTGGACCACCCTGCCTTGATGGACCACAATGTCTCGGTGGACCACCCTGCCTTGGTGGATCACAATGTCTTGGTGGACCACCCTGCCTTGGTGGACCACCCTGCCTTGGTGGTCCACCCTGCCTTGGTGGGTCACCCTACCTTGGTGGACCACCCTGCCTTGGTGGATCACCCTGCCTTGGTGGACCACCCTACCTTGGTGGACCACCCTGCCTTGGTGGACCACCCTACCTTGGTGGTCCACCCTGCCTTGGTGGGTCACCCTACCTTGGTGGACCACCCTACATTGGTGGAACACCCTGCCTTGGTGGACCACCCTGCCTTGGTGGACCACCCTACCTTGGTGGACCACCCTGCCTTGGTGGACCACCCTGCCTTGGTGGACCACCCTGCCTTGGTGAATCACCCTGCCTTGGTGGATCACCTGCCTTGGTGAGCCACCCTACTTTGGTGGGCCACCCTACCTTGGTGGACGACCCTGCCTTGGTGGACCACCCTGCCTTGGTGGACCACCCTGCCTTGGTGGACGACCCTGCCTTGGTGGACGACCCTGCCTTGGTGGATCACCCTGCCTTGGAGGGTCACCCTACCTTGGTGGACCACCCTGCCTTGGTGGGCCACCCTGCCTTGGTGGACCACCCTACCTTGGTGGACCACCCTGCCTTGGTGGACCACCCTACCTTGGTGGACCACCCTGCCTTGGTGGGCCACCCTGCCTTGGAGGGTCACCCTACCTTGGTGGATCACCCTGCCTTGGTGGGCCACCCTACCTTGGTGGACCACCCTACCTTGGTGGACCACCCTGCCTTGGTGGATCACCCTGCCTTGGAGGGTCACCCTACCTTGGTGGACCACCCTACCTTGGTGGGCCACCCTGCCTTGGTGGACCACCCTACCTTGGTGGATCACCCTGCCTTGGTGGATCACCCTGCCTTGGTGGACCACCCTGCCTTGGTGGATCACCCTGCCTTGGTGGACCACCCTGCCTTGGTGGACCACCCTGCCTTGGTGGACCATCCTGCCTTGGTGGACCACCCTGCCTTGGTGGTCGACCCTGCCTCGGTTGTCCACCCTGCCTCGGTGGATCACCCTGCCTTGGTGGTAAACCCTGCCTCGGTTGTCCACCCTGCCTCGGTGGATCACCCTGCCTTGGTGGTCCACCCTGCCTTGGTGGTCCACCCTGCCTTGGTGGTCCACCCTGCCTTGGTGGACCACCCTGCCTAGGTGGATCACCCTGCCATTGTGGATCACCCTGCCTTGGTGGTCCACCCTGCCTCAGTGGATCACCCTGCCTTGGTGTTGCACCCTGCCTTGGTGGTCCACCCTGCCTTGGTGGACCACCCTGCCTCGGTGGTCCACCCTGCCTCGGTGGTCCACCCTGCCTCGGTGGTCCACCCTGCCTCGGTGGTCCACCCTGCCTCGGTGGTCCACCCTGCCTCGGTGGTCCACCCTGCCTCGGTGGTCCACCCTGCCTCGGTGGTCCACCCTGCCTCGGTGGTCCACCCTGCCTCGGTGGTCCACCCTGCCTCGGTGGTCCACCCTGCCTCGGAGGGATACGGCCGGTTTGTTGAAAAAATAATATATATATATATATATATATATATATATATATATATATATATATATATATATATACATATATATACATATATATATATATCTCTGCAGAGATTGCAGAGATTGGTGGATGAATTTGGTAGGGTGTGCAAAAGAAGAAAATTAAAGGTGAATACAGGAAAGAGTAAGGTTATGAGGATAACAAAAAGATTAGGTGATGAAAGATTGAATATCAGATTGGAGGGAGAGAGTATGGAGGAGGTGAACGTATTCAGATATTTGGGAGTGGACGTGTCAGCGGATGTGGCCTGTGAAGGATGAGGTGAATCATAGAATTGATGAGGGGAAAAGGGTGAGTAGTGCACTTAGGAGTCTGTGGAGACAAAGAACTTTGTCCTTGGAGGCAAAGAGGGGAATGTATGAGAGTATAGTTTTACCAACGCTCTTATATGGGTGTGAAGCATGGGTGATGAATGTTGCAGCGAGGAGAAGGCTGGAGGCAGTGGAGATGTCATGTCTGAGGGCAATGTGTGGTGTGAATATAATGCAGAGAATTCGTAGTTTGGAAGTTAGGAGGAGGTGCGGGATTACCAAAACTGTTGTCCAGAGGGCTGAGGAAGTGTTGTTGAGGTGGTTCGGACATGTGGAGAGAATGGAGCGAAACAGAATGACTTCAAGAGTGTATCAGTTTGTAGTGGAAGGAAGGCGGGGTAGGGGACGGCCTAGGAAAGGTTGGAGGGAGGGGGGAAAAGGAGGTTTTGTGTGCGAGGGGCTTGGACTTCCAGCAGGCATGCGTGAGCGTGTTTGATAGGAGTGAATGGAGACAAATGGTTTTTAATACTTGACGTGCTGTTGGAGTGTGAGCAAAGTAACATTTATGAAGGGGTTCAGGGAAACCGGCAGGCTGGACTTGAGTCCTGGAGATGGGAAGTACAGTGCCTGCACTCTGAAGGAGGGGTGTTAATGTTGCAGTTTAAAAACTGTAGTGTAAAGCACCCTTCTGGCAAGACAGTGATGGAGTGAATGATGGTGAAAGTTTTTCTTTTTCGGGGCCACCCTGCCTTGGTGGGCCACCCTGCCTTGGTGGTCCACCCTGCCTTGGTGGTCAACCCTGCCTTGGTGGTCCACCCTGCCTTGGTGGACTACCCTGCCTTGGTGGACCACCCTGCCTTGGTGGACCACCCTGCCTTGGTGGACCACCCTGCCTTGGTGGATCACCCTGCCTTGGTGGACCACCCTGCCTTGGTGGACCACCCTGCCTTGGTGGACCACCCTGCCTTGGTGGACCACCCTGCCTTGGTGGGAATCGGCCAGTGTGACAATAAAAAAAATATATATATAGTCTATAGGGATTTGTTAAAAAGTAATGAAGTAGCAGACGAAAGGACATGGGCCGCTGACTTGTACAATAATGGTAGAACTTGAGACAGAATCCCTGATTTATTTATAAGCGACTTGATAATCGAGGTATCCTTGGTGACCTCGGTGACCTCGGTAGGTGCAAGGAGGTTGGGAAATTCCCATTTAAGTAGTCACTTGCTCGGGCGTTGGTACCTGGGATTTTACTGGGGAGGTTTGATCCTATGGTTGAGAAAAAGTCATTTATATTGTTAACTGCAGCATTAGGCTGTAATTGACCTTCATACAGTTTATTATTTTAAATTTATCTAAATTATATTTACTTGGATTAGGCTAAATTAAATTGCGCTTGATATAATAAGGTCAGGTAAGTTTTCTAAGGTTCTTTTGGTACAAAATTATTAATTTTTACATTAGCATGAATTAAAAATATATTTTTAAACGTGTAAGAGAAAATTTTAGAAAGGACTTAATTTTAAATGAGTTCTTGTTAATTGACCAGTTTTTCCTATTTGACACGACATATAGATACAGTCAATGGCCATAACACATTGAAAGCACCGCTTCCCGTCTGATCAGCGAAGTTAAGCAATGATGGGTTTGGTTAGTACTTGGATGGGTGACCCAGTTAAGCAACAATGGGTTTGGTTAGTACTTGGATGGGTGACCCAGTTAAGCAACGATGGGTTTGGTTAGTACTTGGATGGGTGACCCAGTTAAGCAATGATGGGTTTGGTTAGTACTTGGATGGGTGACCAAGTTAAGCAACGATGGGTTTGGTTAGTACTTGGATGGGTGACCAAGTTAAGCAACGATGGGTTTGGTTAGTACTTGGATGGGTGACCAAGTTAAGCAACGATGGGTTTGGTTAGTACTTTGATGGGTGACCAAGTTAAGCAACGATGGGTTTGGTTAGTACTTGGATGGGTGACCAAGTTAAGCAATGATGGGTTTGGTTAGTACTTGGATGGGTGACCAAGTTAAGCAACGATGGGTTTGGTTAGTACTTGGATGGGTGACCAAGTTAAGCAACGATGGGTTTGGTTAGTACTTGGATGGGTGACCAAGTTAAGCAACGATGGGTTTGGTTAGTACTTGGATGGGTGACCAAGTTAAGCAACGATGGGTTTGGTTAGTACTTGGATGGGTGACCAAGTTAAGCAACGATGGGTTTGGTTAGTACTTGGATGGGTGACCAAGTTAAGCAACGATGGGTTTGGTTAGTACTTGGATGGGTGACCCCCTGGGAGCACTAAATGCTGTTGGCATCAGTCTTTTAAGGATCCCAATATAAGATAATTTATGTAACTTGTATTAATGTGTACCTGAATAAACTTAACAAAACATCCTCTGTAATGATCACCTAGGAGAGACAAGTATGGATCGTGTTTACGGTTTATCGCCTGAATAACAACAGTCTCCTGGTCAGACATGGTACCTGCGCTGGTTCATGACATCCAACTCGTGGATGACATTCAGCCACGTCAAGCATCCGAACACACTCCAACAGATCTCATCTCATCAGATAATGTTTTAAATATAATCTAAGCAACAGCTTCCAGGTTCACTTGATACATGGACGCATTTGTGTGCAAGGAGTACGACAAACAGTTCTGTTTAAAGGGTGGAGGCCCAGTTATTGATGCGTGCTCCAATTTCTTCATGAGAGCCATCACTCTGTATGACAACAGCAGCACTACCAGCTGCACCAGTGTATGACAACAGCAGCACTACCAGCTGCACCAGTGTATGACAACAACAGCACTACAAGCTGCACCAGTGTATGACAACAGCAGCACTACCAGCTGCACCAGTGTATGACAACAGCAGCACTACCAGCTGCACCAGTGTATGACAACAGCACTACCAGCTGCACCAGTGTATGACAACAGCAGCACTACCAGCTGCACCAGTGTATGACAACAACAGCACTACCAGCTGCACTAGTGTATGACAACAGCAGCACTACCAGCTGCACCAGTGTATGACAACAACAGCACTACCAGCTGCACCAGTGTATGACAACAGCAGCACTACCAGCTGCACTAGTGTATGACAACAACAGCACTACCAGCTGCACCAGTGTATGACAACAGCAGCACTACCAGCTGCACCAGTGTATGACAACAGCAGCACTACCAGCTGCACCAGTGTATGACAACAGCAGCACTACCAGCTGCACCAGTGTATGACAACAGCAGCACTACCAGCTGCACCAGTGTATGACAACAACAGCACTACCAGCTGCACCAGTGTATGACAACAACAGCACTACCAGCTGCACCAGTGTATGACAACAGCAGCACTACCAGCTGCACCAGTGTACGACAACAGCAGCACTACCAGCTGCACCAGTGTATGACAACAGCAGCACTACCAGCTGCACCAGTGTATGACAACAGCAGCACTACCAGCTGCACCAGTGTATGACAACAGCAGCACTACCAGCTGCACCAGTGTATGACAACAGCAGCACTACCAGCTGCACCAGTGTACGACAACAGCAGCACTACCAGCTGCACCAGTGTATGACAACAGCAGCACTACCAGCTGCACCAGTGTATGACAACAGCAGCACTACCAGCTGCTCCAGTGTATGACAACAGCAGCACTACCAGCTGCACCAGTGTATGACAACAGCAGCACTACCAGCTGCACCAGTGTATGACAACAGCAGCACTACCAGCTGCACCAGTGTATGACAACAGCAGCACTACCAGCTGCACCAGTGTATGACAACAGCAGCACTACCAGCTGCACCAGTGTATGACAACAGCAGCACTACCAGCTGCACCAGTGTATGACAACAGCAGCACTACCAGCTGCACCAGTGTATGACAACAGCAGCACTACCAGCTGCACCAGTGTATGACAGCAGCACTACCAGCTGCACCAGTGTATGACAACAGCAGCACTACCAGCTGCACCAGTGTATGACAACAGCAGCACTACCAGCTGCACCAGTGTATGACAACAGCAGCACTACCAGCTGCACCAGTGTATGACAACAACAGCACTACCAGCTGCACCAGTGTATGACAACAACAGCACTACCAGCTGCACCAGTGTATGACAACAGCAGCACTACCAGCTGCACCAGTGTATGACAACAACACTACCAGCTGCACCAGTGTATGGCAACAACAGCACTACCAGCTGCACCAGTGTATGACAACAGCAGCACTACCAGCTGCACCAGTGCATGACAACAACAGCAGTACCAGCTGCACCAGTGTATGACAACAACAGCACTACCAGCTGCACCAGTGTATGACAACAACAGCACTACCAGCTGCACCAGTGTATGACAACAGCAGCACTACCAGCTGCACCAGTGTATGACAACAGCAGCACTACCAGCTGCACCAGTGTATGACAACAGCAGCACTACCAGCTGCACCAGTGTATGACAACAACAGCACTACCAGCTGCACCAGTGTATGACAACAGCAGCACTACCAGCTGCACCAGTGTATGACAACAACAGCACTACCAGCTGCACCAGTGTATGACAACAGCAGCACTACCAGCTGCACCAGTGGACTGGTGAACAGAACCATCGACGTAAATAATTTGTGAGAGTGTTCTGTGTGACTAAGTTATCAATACAGCTTAAGGCATCATGTTTGGCTTCAAGACGAAGCTTTGGTTGTGATTTAAGAAGAGTTTTGGGGGGAAATGGAGGAATGGTAGTTTGGAATGAGGTAATATCCCATGGAGCGGAGAAGTGCCTCTGTTGTCTAACTTGACATAGATCATGTCGCTGGTTCATGCGGAGGTCGGTTCCAGTTTTCTCGATCCATCTGGAGGAGTGTTCACCAGTGCTGAGGAAAGTTTGGAGGGCTTCTGTGCAGGAGTTTGAATGGGCTTGCCTGAGCATATTGACCCCAATTAGGATATTTCTTTCAGTAACACGATCTCTAATGCTTGGAATATTAAGTGCTTTCTGCATATTTAAAAGTTTGGCAGTGCGAGGGCATCCTAGGATGATCCTCATTGCTTCGTTTTGCAGTTTTTCCAGCCCTCCAAGCTTCCAGTCAGACACGAGTGCAAGTAGTGGCGCCGCATAATCATCCAATGATCTAATATAAGCAAGATACACCATTTTCACAATTTTAACATTAGCACCATACCTGGGGTGAAGCCCTGCCACAACTCTAAGTGCTCTCAGCCTTTCTTTGTATTGGCGACAAAGTCTTGTTACAACAGGTCCAAGTAATGGCGCCTGAAAGCCTAAATACCTGTATCTAGTTACATATTCTGGTACAGACCCAGGTCCTGACACCAGGCTAGTACATTGTTAAAAATCTCTTGGGTGTTGGAGAATCCGGTGGTGTGAATCATTATATCAGCAAAGCTAATCATATAATTATCGGGCTGGCTAGGCATAGCATTTAGTAAAACATTAATTAGAATACTGAATAAGGTGGGACAGAGCACACCTCCCTGTGGGGTCCCTATTTCAAAGTCTTTAGTTACACTTCTATGTCCCTGGAACAACACAGACGACTTTCTGTTGGACAGGTAACCTTTAATCCAGCGGGCGCTGTATAGTCCTTGTGGCTTAGCGCTTCTTTTTGATTATAATAATAATAATAATTTAATCCAGCGGAGAAGCCATCCTCCAACATCCCTTCCGGCAAGTTCACTAATGATTACATGTCGGTTGGCTACATCAAAAGCAGATTTAAGGTCAAGGAACTTAGTGTATGAGCTGTCAGTGTGCAGAGTGAGAAAGGTGGTAATGCAATGATGCACACTCCTTCCATGCATGAAGCCATGCAACCGGGGAGACAAGAATTGCTTAATTCTGTGTATGAGACGATTAAGAATCATTCAGATGTTTTACACAAGCAGCTAGTAAGAGATATTGGGCGAAATGCGTTTTGTTGACTAGCCTTTAAGAAAGGGAATAATGAGGCTGTTGGTCCATGATTTAGGGAGCTCCCCAGTGACATAGCTCGTGTTATATAATTCAAGTAATGGATTACCTGGTACTCGACACAGCAATCTGAGTATGTTGTAAGTAATACCATCCTCACCAGGCGACGTGGAGTTGCCCTTAGTTAGTGCTGCATTAGTTCATAGTGAAGGGAAAGTTAGTCATCTTCCTTGCTGAGCATAAAACAAATCAAGACACAGATCAAGGACACCTCCATAGATATGTGTGGGTTCAAGGTCACCTACAATTTGCACATTATCATGACTGTTTAAGAGTGACAACAGTTGATTGCCATTACGATTACCAAACTGAGAGTTTCCAATGTTTTTGTGTCTTGCATTGTAATCACCAATAATAAGAGTAGGCTCAGACTGAGCACAAGTTGGAAGCTCCAAGTAATTAAACTTACCAGCAGGAACATACAAGTTAAATATGTTGAGCGCACCGGGCAGTGGCCCGGTGGCCTGGTGGCTAAAGCTCCCGCTTCACACACGGAGGGCCCGGGTTCGATTCCCGGCGGATGGAAACATTTCGACACGTTTCCTTACACCTGTTGTCCTGTTCACCTAGCAGCAAATAGGTACCTGGGTGTTAGCCGACTGGTGTGGGTGGCATCCTGGGGGACAAGATTAAGGACCCCAATGGAAATAGGTTAGACAGTCCTCGATGACGCACTGACTTTCTTGGGTTATCCTGGGTGGCTAACCCTCCGGGGTTAAAAATCCGAACGAAATCTTATCTTATCTTATCTTATCCTAACACCGTGGTGCCCCGTGGCCTGGGGGCAAAAGCTCTCTTTCTTCACACGGTGAGGGTCCGGGTTCGATTTCCGGCAAAGGGTTGGAAACATTAAGCGTATTTCCTTATACCGGTTGTCTGTGTTCACCCATCAATATAATCATAATCATGAGGGAGCGCTAAACCCGTAGGATTATACAGCGCACGTTGGGGGGATGGAAGGTATTCAGTCTCAATTCAGGTTAGTGGACTGGTGTGGGTGGCATCCTGGGTGTTAGTGGACTGGTGTGGGTGGCATCCTGGGTGTTAGTGGACTGGTGTGGGTGGCATCCTGGGTGTTAGTGGACTGGTGTGGGTGGCATCCTGGGTGTTAGTGGACTGGTGTGGGTGGCATCCTGGGTGTTAGTGGACTGGTGTGGGTCACATCCTGGGTGTTAGTGGACTGGTGTAGGTGGCATCCTGGGTGTTAGTGGACTGGTGTGGGTCACATCCTGGGTGTTAGTGGACTGGTGTGGGTCACATCCTGGGTGTTAGTGGACTGGTGTGGGTCACATCCTGGGTGTTAGTGGACTGGTGTGGGTCACATCCTGGGTGTTAGTGGACTGGTGTGGGTCGCATCCTGGGTGTTAGTGGACTGGTGTGGGTGGCATCCTGGGTGTTAGTGGACTGGTGTGGGTCACATCCTGGGTGTTAGTGGACTGGTGTGGGTCGCATCCTGGGTGTTAGTGGACTGGTGTGGGTGGCATCCTGGGTGTTAGTGGACTGGTGTGGGTCACATCCTGGGTGTTAGTGGACTGGTGTGGGTCGCATCCTGGGTGTTAGTGGACTGGTGTGGGTGGCATCCTGGGTGTTAGTGGACTGGTGTGGGTCACATCCTGGGTGTTAGTGGACTGGTGTGGGTCACATCCTGGGTGTTAGTGGACTGGTGTGGGTGGCATCCTGGGTGTTAGTGGACTGGTGTGGGTGGCATCCTGGGTGTTAGTGGACTGGTGTGGGTGGCATCCTGGGTGTTAGTGGACTGGTGTGGGTCACATCCTGGGTGTTAGTGGACTGGTGTAGGTGGCATCCTGGGTGTTAGTGGACTGGTGTGGGTCACATCCTGGGTGTTAGTGGACTGGTGTGGGTCACATCCTGGGTGTTAGTGGACTGGTGTGGGTCACATCCTGGGTGTTAGTGGACTGGTGTGGGTCACATCCTGGGTGTTAGTGGACTGGTGTGGGTCGCATCCTGGGTGTTAGTGGACTGGTGTGGGTGGCATCCTGGGTGTTAGTGGACTGGTGTGGGTCACATCCTGGGTGTTAGTGGACTGGTGTGGGTCGCATCCTGGGTGTTAGTGGACTGGTGTGGGTGGCATCCTGGGTGTTAGTGGACTGGTGTGGGTCACATCCTGGGTATTAGTGGACTGGTGTGGGTCGCATCCTGGGTGTTAGTGGACTGGTGTGGGTGGCATCCTGGGTGTTAGTGGACTGGTGTGGGTCACATCCTGGGTGTTAGTGGACTGGTGTGGGTCACATCCTGGGTGTTAGTGGACTGGTGTGGGTCACATCCTGGGTGTTAGTGGACTGGTGTGGGTCACATCCTGGGTGTTAGTGGACTGGTGTGGGTCACATCCTGGGTGTTAGTGGACTGGTGTGGGTCACATCCTGGGTGTTAGTGGACTGGTGTGGGTCACATCCTGGGTGTTAGTGGACTGGTGTGGGTCACATCCTGGGTGTTAGTGGACTGGTGTGGGTCACATCCTGGGTGTTAGTGGACTGGTGTGGGTCACATCCTGGGTGTTAGTGGACTGGTGTGGGTCACATCCTGGGTGTTAGTGGACTGGTGTGGGTCACATCCTGGGTGTTAGTGGACTGGTGTGGGTCACATCCTGGGTGTTAGTGGACTGGTGTGGGTCACATCCTGGGTGTTAGTGGACTGGTGTGGGTCACATCCTGGGTGTTAGTGGACTGGTGTGGGTCACATCCTGGGTGTTAGTGGACTGGTGTGGGTCACATCCTGGGGGTTAGTGGACTGGTGTGGGTCACATCCTGGGTGTTAGTGGACTGGTGTGGGTCACATCCTGGGTGTTAGTGGACTGGTGTGGGTCACATCCTGGGTGTTAGTGGACTGGTGTGGGTCACATCCTGGGTGTTAGTGGACTGGTGTGGGTCACATCCTGGGTGTTAGTGGACTGGTGTGGGTCACATCCTGGGTGTTAGTGGACTGGTGTGGGTCACATCCTGGGTGTTAGTGGACTGGTGTGGGTCACATCCAGGGTGTTAGTGGACTGGTGTGGATCACATCCTGGGTGTTAGTGGACTGGTGTGGATGACATCCAGTTTCTTAGTGAACTGGTGTGGGTGGCATCCTGGGTGTTACTGGACTGGTGTGAGTCACATTCTGGATGATAATTGACTAGTGTGGATCACGTCCTGGGTGTTAGTGGACTGGTGTGGGTCACATCCTGGGTGTTAGTGGACTGGTGTGGGTGGCATCCTGGGTGTTAGTGGACTGGTGTGGGTCACATCCTGGGTGTTAGTGGACTGGTGTGGGTCACATCCTGGGTGTTAGTGGACTGGTGTGGGTCACATCCTGGGTGTTAGTGGACTGGTGTGGGTCACATCCTGGGTGTTAGTGGACTGGTGTGGGTCACATCCTGGGTGTTAGTGGACTGGTGTGGGTCACATCCTGGGTGTTAGTGGACTGGTGTGGGTCACATCCTGGGTGTTAGTGGACTGGTGTGGGTCACATCCTGGGTGTTAGTGGACTGGTGTGGGTCACATCCTGGGTGTTAGTGGACTGGTGTGGGTGGCATCCTGGGTGTTAGTGGACTGGTGTGGGTCACATCCTGGGTGTTAGGTGACTGGTGTGGGTCACATCCTGGGTGTTAGGTGACTGGTGTGGGTGGCATCCTGGGTGTTAGTGGACTGGTGTGGGTGGCATCCTGGGTGTTAGGTGACTGGTGTGGGTCACATCCTGGGTGTTAGGTGACTGGTGTGGGTGGCATCCTGGGGACAAAACTGACCTAATATGCAGGAAATGCTGTACATAACAAGGAACTTTCTATATAGTAGTATGTCATAGGTGTCAGCTATGGTCTGTATAAGTTGTGTCAGGTACTGGTAGTAATAAATATTATTATTATTATTATTATTATTATTATTATTATTATTATTATTATTATTATTATGGTCTGTATAAGTTGTGTCAGGTACTGGTAGTAATAAATATTATTATTATTATTATTATTATTATTATTATTATTATTATTATTATTATTATTATTATTATGGTCTGTATAAGTTGTGTCAGGTACTGGTAGTAATAAATATTATTATTATTATTATTATTATTATTATTATTATTATTATTATTATTATTATTATTATTATTATTATTATTATTATTATTATGGTCTGTATAAGTTGTGTCAGGTACTGGTAGTAATAAATATTATTATTATTATTATTATTATTATTATTATTATTATTATTATTATTATTATTATGGTCTGTATAAGTTGTGTCAGGTACTGGTAGTAATAAATATTATTATTATTATTATTATTATTATTATTATTATTATTATGGTCTGTATAAGTTGTGTCAGGTACTGGTAGTAATAAATATTATTATTATTATTATTATTATTATTATTATTATTATTATTATTATTATTATTATTATGGTCTGTATAAGTTGTGTCAGGTACTGGTAGTAATAAATATTATTATTATTATTATTATTATTATTATTATTATTATTATTATTATTATTATTATTATTATTTTGGTATTGAAGCCTCTCTTTTCTCTTATTTGTAAGAGGTTGATTGGGAAGTGATTTTTTAATATATAGAACACAAGAGTTCATAGATTTAAGGTTATATGTGACAAGTGAGGGCAATTTAGGGGGCTGGAATTTTTCAGGCACTCTGCACTCTCGTAGAGTGCAGAGTGCGTGCAAATACTCTTGCAGACACAACATTAATGGGTTCAGTAGTTACTTACTCACCCACTTATTCACCCACTTACCCACTTATTCACCCACTTACCCACTTATTCACCCACTTACCCACTTACTCACCCACTTACCCACTTACTCACTTATCCTAGACTAAATACTCGACACTCAATATTTAACTTCACCAAAAAATCTCCCAATTACCTAAATCTTAAAACTTCGAGACTAAACGACCAAGTTCATACATTACTAATAAAACACAGTAGTATAAATACCTACCCAGAACAACACTGACCTACACACAATAGTTACATTATCATACTGTAACTACCAGAACAACACTGACCTACATACAATAGTTACATTCTCATACTGTAACTACCAGAACAACACTGACCTACATACAATAGTTACATTATAATACTGTAACTACCAGAACAACACTGACCTACACACAATAGTTACATTATCATACTGTAACTACCAGAACAACACTGACCTACACACAATAGTTACATTATCATACTGTAACTACCGGAACAACACTGACCTACACACAATAGTTACACTCTCATACTGTGAACTACCAGAACAACACTGACCTACACACAATAGTTACATTATCATACTGTAACTACCAGAACAACACTGACCTACACACAATAGTTACACTCTCATACTGTAACTACCAGAACAACACTGACCTTCACACAATAGTTACATTATCATACTGTAACTACCAGAACAACACTGACCTACACACAATAGTTACACTCTCATACTGTGAACTACCAGAACAACACTGACCTACACACAATAGTTACATTATCATACTGTAACTACCAGAACAACACTGACCTACATACAATAGTTACATTCTCATACTGTAACTACCAGAACAACACTGACCTACATACAATAGTTACATTATAATACTGTAACTACCAGAACAACACTGACCTACACACAATAGTTACATTATCATACTGTAACTACCAGAACAACACTGACCTACACACAATAGTTACATTATCATACTGTAACTACCAGAACAACACTGACCTACACACAATAGTTACATTATCATACTGTAACTACCAGAACAACACTGACCTACACACAATAGTTACATTATCATACTGTAACTACCGGAACAACACTGACCTACACACAATAGTTACATTATCATACTGTAAACTACTTATAGCAAACCACAATGTTATATTCCCATAATATAATTTAAAACTACTGTACATGGTCGACAGGAATATAATTGAATCACGTTTCATAAAAAGCAGTTTTAAAAATATAATTTCCTGTTGTTTATATAAATTAGATTAATTTAAAATTAATATAACTTCTGTATAACTTAAACTATGATAATTTTCTTTAGTATTAAGACAATGGTTATAAATGACCGTAATTTTTAAAGGGGTGGACCGGTTAGCCAGCGGAAGGCCTCGGTCAGGTGACCAAAAGCTCCAAACGCGGGTCATCATCTAAGACCCGCGTTAGGAAACATTTGTCCTGTTTCCTGACGAACCTTACCTAACCTTTAGTATTAAGTAGTCAGTAAACCATTACATTAAGTCTGCCCATAATGCCCAGGCATGATAGATTATGTATTATAAATACATAATCTCAGTGTACAACTTGTAAATAAAACCGAGTGAAAGTCAGGATATCATTGTCCAGGTGATACAATATCCCAACTTAAAATATAAATTTAATACGACTTTTGTTCCAATATATAAGTCTTGGGATAGTATTTACTTTCTCAGCAACCTGAGAAAATTTGCTTACTATAAAACAAAAAGTATTATCAACAGGATTTCCCTTCTCCGTGGGGTATACTTCCGTTATGGAGGCCGTGTGGGATACCACCTGTTCTTGTTCCCGTTTGTACCACGGTGTTGAGACTCTCTAATCGCGGGTTCTATCCCCACCCGTGGCCCGGTGGCCTGGTGGCTAAAGCTCCCGCTTCACACACGGAGGGCCCGGGTTCGATTCCCGGCGGGTGGAAACATTTCGACACGTTTCCTTACACCTGTTGTCCTGTTCACCTAGCAGCAAATAGGTACCTGGGTGTTAGTGGACTGGTGTGGGTGGCATCCTGGGGGACAAGATTAAGGACCACAATGGAAATAAGTTAGACAGTCCTCGATGACGCACTGACTTTCTTGGGTTATCCTGGGTGGCTAACCCTCCGGGGTTAAAAATCCGAACGAAATCTTATCTTATCTTATCTTATCTTCTATATTATGTTTGGTAGCAGAGCAGGTGTTGCATAACCGGATATTATCACTGGCAACACTCTTATTACCAGACATAATGAGGGTAAATTTCTGGGCCAACACCTCGTCAGCAACCTGAAATTCATCACCCATATCCAACACATAACAGTATCCAAAAGGTTGGGATCCTCTCTAAGATACGTTACTACGTACTACAATCACCTCTACTCACACTATACCATTCATTCATCTATCCCTACCTCACTTATGCTATTCGTGTCTGGGGATCAACAGCAACAACCCACCTAAAGTCCGTGTCTTTATTCCCGTCTCTTTCCAGTCCTGAGGTCGTTGACTCATTCCCACTGGGGTCCTCGATTTTTCTCCATTGGGGTCGTTGTTCATGGCTGAGCTTGGTACAAGAAATATAAAATTTTGGACAACTATTTCCCTTATAAAGAAAGAAAAGGCACAATACCGTGACTGGACAATACACAAATAATCCGGACATAGGAGAGAGAAGCTTACGACGACATTTCGGTCCGACTTGGACCATTTACAGTCATATGCTTCTCTATCGCCTAGTTGTGGCTGCAGGGGTCGATTCACAGCTCCTGGCCCCGTCTTTTCACTGGTCGCTACTAGATCATCCTGCTCCATGAACTTCATCATACCTCGGGTTATGTGTGTACAGTATTCCTTTGTTTCTTCCTGGGTTGTCACCACATTAACCACAGACTTACTTTCTTCTAACCATTCTAACTGTGAGTTTCTTGTTTGCTTTCTATGCCCGACTGTGTGAGTTTAGGCTTGGGTGAGGCAAGTGGGTTTATGAGTGGTTAGGTTAGGTTAAGTTAGGTTAGGTTAGGTTAGGTTAGGTAAGGTTAGGTTAGGTTAGGTTAGGTTAGGTAAGGTTAGGTTAGGTTAGGTTAAGTTAGGTTAGGTTAGGTTAGGTTAGGTAAGGTTAGGTTAGGTAAGGTTAGGTTAGGTAAGGTTAGGTTAGGTTAGGTTAAGTTAGGTTAGGTTAGGTTAGGTTAGGTTAGGTTAGGTTAGGTTAGGTTAGGTTAGGTAAGGTTAGGTTAGGTTAGGTTAAGTTAGGTTAGGTTAGGTTAGGTTAGGTTAGGTTAGGTTAGGTTAGGTTAGGTTAGGTAAGGTTAGGTTAGGTTAGGTTAGGTTAGGTAAGGTTAGGTTAGGTTAGGTTAGGTTAGGTAAGGTTAGGTTAGGTTAGGTTAAGTAAGGTTAGGTTAGGTTAGGTTAGGTAAGGTTAGGTTAGGTAAGGTTAGGTTAGGTAAGGTTAGGTTAGGTTAGGTTAAGTTAGGTTAGGTTAGGTTAGGTTAGGTTAGGTTAGGTTAGGTTAGGTTAGGTAAGGTTAGGTTAGGTTAGGTTAAGTTAGGTTAGGTTAGGTTAGGTTAGGTAAGGTTAGGTTAGGTTAGGTTAGGTTAGGTAAGGTAAGGTAAGGTAAGGTAAGGTAAGGTTAGGTTAGGTTAGGTTAGGTTAGGTTAGGTTAGGTAAGGTTAGGTTAGGTAAGGTTAGGTTAGGTTAGGTTAGGTAAGGTTAGTTTAGGTTAGGTAAGGTTAGGTTAGGTTAGGTTAGGTTAGGTAAGGTTAGGTTAGGTAAGGTTAGGTTAGGTTAGGTTAGGTTAGGTTAGGTTAGGTTAGGTAAGGTTAGGTTAGGTTAGGTTAGGTAAGGTTAGGTTAGGTTAGGTTAGGTTAGGTTAGGTTAGGTTAGGTTAGGTTAGGTTAGGTTAGGTTAGTTTAATTTAGGTTTGGTTAGGTCAGGTTAGGTTTGGGTAGGTAAGGTTAGGTTAGGTTAGTTTAGGGAAGGTTAGTTTAGGTTAGGTTAGGTTAGGATAGTTTAGGTTAGGTTAGGTTAGGTTACGTTAGGTTAGGTTAGGTTAGGTTAGGTTAGGTTAGGTTAGGTTAGGTTAGGTAAGGTTAGGTTAGGTAAGGTTAGGTTAGGTTAGGTTAGGTTAGGTTAGGTTAGGTTAGGTTAGGTTAGGTAAGGTTAGGTTAGGTTAGGTTAGGTAAGGTTAGGTTAGGTTAGGTTAGGTTAGGTTAGGTTAGGTTAGGTTAGGTAAGGTTAGGTTAGGTTAGGTTAGGTTAGGTTAGGTTAGGTTAGGTAAGGTTAGGTTAGGTTAGGTTAGGTTAGGTTAGGTTAGGTTAGGTATGGTTAGGTTAGGTTAGGTTAGGTTAGGTTAGGTAAGGTTAGGTTAGGTAAGGTTAGGTTAGGTTAGGTTAGGTAAGGTTAGTTTAGGTTAGGTTAGGTTAGGTTAGGTTTCGTTAGGTTAGGTTAGGTTAGGTTAGGTTAGGTTAGGTTAGGTTAGGTTTCGTTAGGTTAGGTTAGGTTAGGTTAGGTTAGGCTAGGTTAGGTTAGGTTAGGTTAGATTAGGTTAGGTTAGGTTAGGCTAGGTTAGGTTAGGTTAGGTTAGGTTGGACTAGGTTAGGCTAGGTTAGGTTAGGTTAGGTTAGGTTAGGTTAGGTTATGTAAGGTTCGTCAGGAAACAGAACAAGTGATGCCTGACGCGGGTCTTAGATGACGACCCGCCGTTGGAGCTTCGGTCATCTGACTGAGGCCTTCCGCTGGCTTACCGGTCCACCCCTTGAAAAAATTATGGTCAATTATAAGTATTTAAATTCTTTATGAGTGGGTTGAGGACAGTACACAAGTGTTGAAGCATGTATGTGCAAATATACATTGCATGTATCTTAACAAGGACACACATAGGTCCCTGGACCCATTATGTACCTCTGTAATGTTGTGGTACAGTTCCTGGGCCCATTATGTACCTCTGTAATGTTGTGGTACAGTCCCTGGACCCATTATGTACCTCTGTAATGTTGAGGTACAGTCCCTGGACCCATTATGTACCTCTGTAATGTTGAGGTACAGTCCCTGGACCCATTATGTACCTCTGTAATGTTGTGGTACAGTCCCTGGACCCATTATGTACCTCTGTGATGTTGTGGTACAGTCCCTGGACCCATTATGTGCCTCTGTGATGTTGTGGTACAGTCCCTGGACCCATTATGTGCCTCTGTAATGTTGAGGTACAGTCCCTGGACCCATTATGTACCTCAGTAATGTTGTGGTACAGTCCCTGGACCCATTATGTACCTCTGTAATGTTGTGGTACAGTTCCTGGACCCATTATGTACCTCTGTAATGTTGTGGTACAGTCCCTGGACCCATTAGGTACCTCTGTAATGTTGTGGTACAGTCCCTGGACCCATTATGCACCTCTGTAATGTTGTGGTACAGTCCCTGGGCCCATTATGTACCTCTGTAATGTTGTGGTACAGTCCCTGGGCCCATTATGTACCTCTGTAATGTTGTGGTACAGTCCCTGGACCCATTATGCACCTCTGTAATGTTGTGGTACAGTCCCTGGGCCCATTATGTACCTCTGTAATGTTGTGGTACAGTCCCTGGACCCATTATGTACCTCTGTAATGTTGTGGTACAGTCCCTGGACCCATTATGTACCTCTGTAATGTTGTGGTACAGTCCCTGGACCCATTAGGTACCTCTGTAATGTTGTGGTACAGTCCCTGGACCCATTATGCACCTCTGTAATGTTGTGGTACAGTCCCTGGGCCCATTATGTACCTCTGTAATGTTGTGGTACAGTCCCTGGGCCCATTATGTACCTCTGTAATGTTGTGGTACAGTCCCTGGACCCATTATGTACCTCTGTAATGTTGTGGTACAGTCCCTGGACCCATTATGTACCTCTGTAATGTTGAGGTACAGTCCCTGGACCCGTTATGTATCTCTGTAATATTGTGGTACAGTCTCTGGACCCATTATGTACCTCTGTAATGTTGAGGTACAGTCCCTGGACCCGTTATGTATCTCTGTATTCTTTTGTCTACCGCCCACATGATGGGTCTGAGGTGCCTAATGAAGATGTTAAACTATATGGGTCTGTGAATGAGAATAGACTTAATTGTGGTTGCAGGGGCCGAGTTTAAGCTCCTGGCCCCTCGTTTAACTTGCTTGGTGCTGGGTTCACCTCTCACCTGGCTGCGAGAGCCCTGTCATACCTATCTTTAAAGCTATGTATGGATTCTCTCTCTCCCTACCTCTTCGCTGTATACATCGTTCCATACGTATACATGTACATACATAAATTTATTGCATGGCCACATACTCAGATACAATGTATATACAATACATAATACAATCATAGACGATTCCTCACAATACAACAACAACCTCGGGTGGACAGGGACTATGGAATTTTTGCAAGATCTGCAGGAGGCAGATTTAGGGAAAGTTGTCTCAGAATAAAGGTAATCTGCTGATGCTGACTGTCATCTCCCGCCTGGGAAAGATGCCAGGAACCTCTCCCATCACTCACACTTCCTGTTCCCTCACTCCCCCCTCCCTTCCCGTGTGTAGTAGTTGCAAGGGACCCCTGACGTTATAATAATAATAATAATAATAATAATAATAATAATAATAATAATAATAATAATATTTATTACTACCAGTACCTGACACAACTTATACAGACCATAATAATAATAATAATAATAATAATAATAATAATAATAATAATAATAATAATAATAATAATAATAATAATAATAATAATATTTATTACTACCAGTACCTGACACAACTTATACAGACCATAATAATAATAATAATAATAATAATAATAATAATAATAATAATAATAATAATAATAATAATAATAATATTTATTACTACCAGTACCTGACACAACTTATACAGACCATAATAATAATAATAATAATAATAATAATAATAATAATAATAATAATAATAATAATAATAATAATAATATTTATTACTACCAGTACCTGACACAACTTATACAGACCATAATAATAATAATAATAATAATAATAATAATAATAATAATAATAATAATAATAATATTTATTACTACCAGTACCTGACACAACTTATACAGACCATAATAATAATAATAATAATAATAATAATAATAATAATAATAATAATAATATTTATTACTACCAGTACCTGACACAACTTATACAGACCATAATAATAATAATAATAATAATAATAATAATAATAATAATAATAATAATAATATTTATTACTACCAGTACCTGACACAACTTATACAGACCATAATAATAATAATAATAATAATAATAATAATAATAATAATAATAATAATAATATTTATTACTACCAGTACCTGACACAACTTATACAGACCATAATAATAATAATAATAATAATAATAATAATAATAATAATAATAATAATAATAATAATATTTATTACTACCAGTACCTGACACAACTTATACAGACCATAATAATAATAATAATAATAATAATAATAATAATAATAATAATAATAATAATAATATTTATTACTACCAGTACCTGACACAACTTATACAGACCATAATAATAATAATAATAATAATAATAATAATAATAATAATAATAATATTTATTACTACCAGTACCTGACACAACTTATACAGACCATAATAATAATAATAATAATAATAATAATAATAATAATAATAATAATAATAATAATAATAATAATAATAATAATATTTATTACTACCAGTACCTGACACAACTTATACAGACCATAATAATAATAATAATAATAATAATAATAATAATAATAATAATAATAATAATAATAATAATAATATTTATTACTACCAGTACCTGACACAACTTATACAGACCATAGCTGACACCTATGACATACTACTATATAGAAAGTCCCTTGTTATGTACAGCATTTCCTGCAAATTAGGTCATTTTTGCCCCAGGATGCCACCCACACCAGTCACCTAACACCCAGGTACCTATTTTACTCATGGGGAACATAGACAACCGGTGTAAAGAAACACGCCCAATGTTTCTACCCTCGCCGGGAATTGAACCCGGATCCTCGCCGTGTGAATCGAGACCTGCAGCCACCAGGCCACGGACCACCATAAAGGTTTACAGAAAGCAAGTTACAGAATAATATGGAAGAGTACTTATGAACCCAAAGCTGCACCTGATTACCATCAGCTTGTCAAGTAAGTAATTAGGACACTCACACAGATTTCATGTGAATCTTTGTGTTTGTGAGTTCTAGATACTGTTGAGAACATTAGTAAGGTTAGCAAACAAGTTTATTTAGGTACGGGTACACATATATACAATTACGATACATAGTGTAAATTATCTACCAGTGATTTATTTTCATTGGGATCCTACACAGAGGTTAAGGGAACTCGACCCGACGACACTGGAGGACAGGAGAGATAGGGGAGACATGTTAACGACATACAGAATGCTGAGACGTACAGACAAGGTGGACAGAGACTGGATGTTCCAGAGATTGGAAGTTGAAGACTCAGATGAGTCACAGGGATGTTAGGAAGTATTTCTTCAGTCACAGAGTTGTCAGGAAGTGAGACAATCTGGAGAGTGATGTAGTGGAGGCTGCATCCATACATAGCTTTAAGAAGAGGTACGCTGAAGCTCATGGAGCAGGGAGAGAGAGGACTTAGTAGCGATCAGTGAAGAGGCGGGGCCAGGAGCTGAGTATCGACCCCTGCAACCACAATTAGGTGAGTACACACACACACGACATGAACGACATGACGGAAGGAATAGACTTCGGTGTCCCTGTTTGCAGATGACGTGAAGTTGATGAGAAGATCGAAGACCAGGCAGAACTACAAAGGGATCTGGACAGGCTGCAGACCTGGTCCAGCAATTGGCTCCTGGAGTTCAACCCCACCAAGTGCAAAGTCATGAAGATTGGGGAAGGGCAAAGAAGACCGCAGACGGAGTACAGTCTAGGGGGCCAGAGACTACAAACCTCACTCAAGGAAAAAGATCTTGGGGTGAGTATAACACCAGGCACATCTCCTGAAGCGCATATCAACCAAATAACTGCTGCAGCATATGGGCGCCTAGCAAACCTCAGAACAGCATTCCGACATCTTAATAAGGAATCGTTCAGGACCCTGTACACCGTGTACGTTAGGCCCATATTGGAGTATGCGGCACCAGTTTGGAACCCACACCTAGCCAAGCACGTAAAGAAACTAGAGAAAGTGCAAAGGTTTGCAACAAGACTAGTCCCAGAGTTAAGAGGTATGTCCTATGAGGAGGACAGGAGAGATAGGGGGGACATGATAACGACATACAAAATACTGGGAGGAATTGACAAGGTGGACAAAGACAGGATGTTCCAGAGATGGGACACAACAACAAGGGGACACAGCAACAAGGGGACATAGCAACAAGGGGACACAGTTGGAAGCTGAAAACACAGATGAATCACAGGGATGTTAGGAAGTATTTCTTCAGCCACAGAGTAGTCAGTAAGTGGAATAGTTTGCGAAGCGATGTAGTGGAGGCAGGATCCACACACAGCCTTAAGAAGAGGTATGATAAAGCTCATGGAGCAAGGAGAGAGTAGACCTACTAGCGACCAGTGAACAGGGGACAGAAGCTGTAACTCGACCCCTACAACTACAAATAGTTGAGCACACACACCAGCAACACCGAACAACATAACGACCAGAATAACACACAGTGTGGCAGCGTCGCTATGCATTATTACCTACAATAAACACTACATTGCAAGGATACACATTGCATGCAATGAGATACATCCGGCAAGTATGCACAGCAGGACCCGCGTTGCTTAAATCTTGTAATAAGATAACTCTCCGTTGTCTTATTACGAGTGTAGTAAGTATAGCACTTTTTAATATCAGTTTATAATAATATTTCTTTAAATACGACTCATAACACTTACAGGCGTTGTTGTTATTATTGTGGAGTTTATTGGCGGTGGTTGATGGAGTGTAAATACTGACAAGATTTTCCTGGTACCGAACGTTTGAGTGTGTGTGTGTGTGTGTGTGTGTGTGTGTGTGTGTGTGTGTGTGTGTGTGTGTGTGTGTGTGTGTGTGTGTGTGTGTGTGTGTGTGTGTGTGTGTGTGTGTGTGTGTGAACTCACCTAGTTACTCACCTAGTTGAGGTTGCAGGGGTCGAGTACAAGCTCCTGGCTACGCGTCTTCACTGGTCGCTACTAGGTAACTCTCCCTGAACCGTGAACTTTATCATACCTCTGCTTAAAGCTATGTATGGATCCTGCCTCCACTACATCACTACCCAGACTATTCCACTTCCTGACAACTCTGGCTGAAAAAATACTTCCTAACATCTCTTTGTCTCATCTGAGTCTTCAACTTTCAATTGTGACCCCTTGTTTCTGTGTCCCCTCTCTGGAACATCCTGTCTCTGTCCACCTTATCTATTCTCTGCAGTATTTTGTATGTCGTTATCATGTCTCCCATAACCCTCCTGTCCTCCAGTGTCGTCAGTCCGATTTGCCTTAACCTTTCTTCATAGGATATTCTCCTTAGCTCTGGAACTAACCTTGTTGCAAACCTTTGCACTTTCTCTAATTTCTTGACGTGTTTGACCAGGTATGGGTTCTAAACTGGTGCTGCGTACCCCAGTATGGGCTTGACATACACGGTGTACAGTCTTAAACGATTCCTTACTGAGGTATCGGAATGCTATTCTCAGGTTTGCCAGGCGCCCATATGCTGCAGCAGTTATCTGGTTAATGTGTGCTTCCGGAGGTGTGCTCGGTATTATACTCACCCTAAGATCTTTCTCCTTGTGTGAGGTTTGCAGTCTTTGGCAACCTAGCCTATACTCCATCTGCAGTCTTCTCTGATTTCCCTGATCTTCATGACTTTGCATTTGGTGGAGTTAAATTCTAGGAGCCAGTTGCTGGACCAGGTGTCCAGTCTGTCCAGGTCTCTTTGTAGTCCTGTCTGATCCTCATTTGACTTAATTCTCCTCATTAACTTCACATCATCTGAGAACAGGGACACTTCTGAGTCTATCCCTTCCATCATGTCATTCACATATACCAAAAATAGCACTGGTCCTAGGACTGACCCCTGTGGGATGGACCCCACTCGTCACAGGTGCCCACTGTGATACCTCATCACGTACCATGACTCGCTGTTGCCTCCCTGTCAGGTATTCTCTGATCCATTGCAGCGCCCTTCCTGTTATATGCGCCTGATCCTCTAGCTTCTGCACCAATCTCTTGTGAGGAACTGTGTCACAGGCCTTCTTGCAGTCAAAGAAAATGCAATCAACCCACCCCTCTCTCTCTTGTCTTCTGTTACTTTATCATAAAACTCCAGTAGGTTTGTGACACAGGATTTGCCTTCCATGAATCCGTGCTGGTTGTCGTTTATACTCTTGTTCCGTTCCAGGTGCTCCACCACTCTCCTCCTGATAATCTTCTCCATGACTTTGCATACTATACACATCAGTGACACTGGTCTGTAGTGTAGTGCCTCGTTTTTGTCTCCTTTCTTAAAGATGGGGGACTACATTTGCCGTGTGTGTGTGTACTCACCTAGTTGTGGTTGCAGGGGTTGAGTCACAGTTCCTGGTCCTGCCTCTTCACTGGACGCTACTGGGTCACACTTCCTGCTCCATGAGCTTTATCATACCTCTTCTTAAAGTTAAGTATGGATCCTACCTCCATTACATCACTTCCCAAACTATTCCACTTCCTAACTACTCTGTGACCGAAGAAATACTTCCTAACATCCTATTGATTCATTTGTGTCTTCAACTTCTGTGTTCCCTTGTTGCTGTGTCCCCTTCTTGCTGTGTCCCCTTGTTGCTGTGTCACATCTCTGGAACATCATGCCTCTGCCCTCGTGTGTGTATGTGCGCGCGCGCGCTAGTGTGGGTGTATGATCCACTTAATATTTGTATTTATAACTCATTACAATTGTGACCAGGTGTGGACGTATCAGTGGTTCATTACTTTGTAATTTGTTCATGACTGTAACCATGTATAGGAGTGAAGCTGATTCATTACCTCTGTAACTTGCCATGATTAGTGACCAGATCTACCTGGAGTTCATTACCTTTGTAACTAGTTCAGCTATCATAACTTTGGGGTCCAGTCACTGGACCCATTATGTACCTTTGTAATCTTTTGACTACCGCCCACAGGATGGGTATGGTGTGACTACCGCCCACAGGATGGGTATGGTGTGACTACCGCCCACAGGATGGGTATGGGGTGCATAAAGATATTAAACTAAAGTGTGTGTGTGTGTGTGTGTGTGTGTGTGTGTGTGTGTGTGTGTGTGTGTGTGTGTGTGTGTGTGTGTGTGTGTGTGTGTGTGTGTGTGTGGTGTGTGTGACTCAACAATCAATATTTGCACCAATAACTCACTACAGTTGTGACCGGGTGTGGAAGTGTGAATTGCTCATTACTCTATAATTTGTTCATGATTGTAGCCAAAGTATAAACGTAAGTAACCATTCTACAGAATTCATTACCTTTGTAACTTGTGAGCTCATTACCTTTGTACCTAGTTCAGCTATCAAAACTTTGGGGGCCCAGTCCCTGGACCCATTACGTACCTCTGTAATCTGTAAATACCTTTGTAACTTGTCATGATTGTGACCAGACTTACCTGGAGTTCATTACCTTTGTAAATTGTGAGTTCATTACCTTTGTAAATTGTGAGTTCATTACCTTTGTAAATTGTGAGTTCATTACCTCTGTAACTTGCTCAGCTATCAAAACTTTGGAGTCCAGTCCCTGGACCAATTATGTACCTCTGTAATCTTTTGACTACCACCCACAGGATGGGTATGGTGTGACTACCGCCCACAGGATGGGTATGTGGTGACTACCGCCCACAGGATGGGTATGGGGTGCATAATAAACATATTAAACTAACTCTGCCCACCTTGCCAATTCCTCTCAGTATTTTGTATGTCATTATCATGTCCCCCCTATCTCTCCTGTCCTCCAGTATCGTCAGGTTGATTTCCCTTAACCTCTCCTCGTAGGACATACCTCTTAGCTCTGGGACTAGTCTTGTTGCAAACCTTTACACTTCTCTTTTCCTTACGTGCTTGGCTAGGTGTGGGTTCCAGACTGGTGCTGCATACTCCAATATTCAGTTTCAAATTCAAATTCAAAGTTTATTCTCTATAAGGATTACAATGCTGAGTTTACAGAATTTGGTTATTGTGTGGTTTACATGTAGTAAAATTGTGATTACAGAGTGTACCACTAGAACACCTAGCATGGCTACGCATTACACAGCGTACCACTAGAACGCCTAGCATGGCTAGGTATTACAAAGTGTACCACTAGAACGCCTAGCATGGCTAGGTATTACACAGTGTACCACTAGAACGCCTAGCATGGCTAGGTATTTCGGGCAGACTTAGTTTAATTCTTTATTTTAAAGTATTACAAATTATGAGGTAAGTTGGTATTATGGCTAAGTGACTAAATACTAGTTTGTGAGTTTAGCAATGTGAATGCTTTTGTTTTGGCACAGTACATAGTTTCAGTATTGGAGTATCATAGGATTCATTATTTTAAATTTGAGATTAATATTTCTGTTTATGGTCAAATGGGTGAGTGAGTGTAAGTGTGAACCACCAGGTGGTATTAGTGTAGTTAGTTGACGGGGTGTATCAGGGAGATAAGATGCTTTCTAATGGTAGTTTTGAAGGTGATGAATGTGTCTGCAGTTCTAGAGTTCTCAGGTAGGGTGTTCCAGATTTTAGGGCCTTTGACATACATTGAATTTTTGTAAAGATTTAGTCGGACACGGTGTACAGGGTCCTGAACGATTCCTTATTAAGATGTCGGAATGCTGTTCTGAGGTTTGCTAGGCGCCCATGTGCTGCAGCAGTTATTTGGTTGATGTGCGCTTCAGGAGATGTGCCTGGTGTTATACTCACCCCAAGATCTTTTTCCTTGAGAGGCGTGTGTGTGTGTGTGTGTGTGTGAGTGTGTGTTAGTTACCATTTTGTCCTAGGCACATGTCGATTAGACACTAGGCCTGTTGTGTGTGTGTGTGTGTGTGTGTGTGTACTCACCTATTTGAGGTTGCAGGGGTCGAGTCCAAGCTCCTGGCCCCGCCTCTTCACTGGTCGCTACTAGGTCACTCTCCCTGAACCATGAGCTTTATCGTACCTCTGCTTAAAGCTATGTATGGATCCTGCCTCCACTACATCGCTTCCCAAACTATTCCACTTCCTGACTACTCTGTGGCTGAAGAAATACTTCCTAACATCCCTTTGATTCATCTGTGTCTTCAGCTTCCAACTGTGTCCCCGTGTTGCTGTGTCCAGTCTCTGGAATATCCTGTCTTTGTCCACCTTGTCAATTCGTCTCGGTATTTTGTAAGTCGTTATCATGTCCCCCCTATCTCTCCTGTCCTCCTCATAGGACATACCTCTTAACTCTGGGACTAGTCTTGTTACAAACCTTTGCACTTTCTCTAGTTTCTTTACATGCTTGGCTAGGTGTGGGTTCCAAACTGGTGCCGCATACTCCAATATGGGCCTAACGTACACGGTGTACAGGGTCCTGAATGATTCCTTATTAAGATGTCGGAATGCTGTTCTGAGGTTTGCCAGGCGCCTATATGTTGCAGCAGTTATTTGGTTGATGTGCGCTTCAGGAGATGTGCCTGGTGTTATACTCACCCCAAGATCTTTTTCCTTGAGTGATGTTTGTAGTCTCTGGCCCCCTAGACTGTACTCCGTCTGCGGTCTTCTTTCCCTTTCCCCAATCCTCATGACTTTGCACTTGGTGGGGTTGAACTCCAGGAGCCAGTTGCTGGACCAGGTCTGCAGCCTGTCCAGATCCCTTTGTACTTCTGCCTTGTCTTCGATCGAGTGAATTCTTCTCAACTTCACGTCATCTGCAAACATGGACACCTCGGAGTTTATTCCTTCCGTCATGTCGTTCACAAATACCAGAAACAGCACTGGCCCTACGACTGACCCCTGTGGGACCCCGCTGGTCACAGGTGCCCACTCTGACACCTCACCACGTACCATTACTTGCTGCTGTCTTCCTGACAAGTATTCCCTGATCCATTGCAGTGCCTTCCCTGTTATCCCTGCTTGGTCCTCCAGTTTTTGCACTAATCTCTTGTGTGGTACTGTGTCAAACGCCTTCTTGCAGTCCAAGAAAATGCAATCCACCCACCCCTCTCTCTCTTGTCTTACTGCTGTCACCATGTCATAGAACTCCAGTAGGTTTGTGACACAGGATTTCCCATCTCTGAAACCATGTTGGCTGCTGTTGATGAGATCATTCCTTTCTAGGTGTTCCACCACTCTTCTCCTGACAATTTTCTCCATGACTGGTCTGTAGTTTAGTGCTTCATGTCTGTCTCCTTTTTTAAAGATTGGGACCACATTTGCTGTCTTCCATGCCTCAGGCAATCTCCCTGTTTCGATAGATGTATTGAATATTGTTGTTAGGGGTACACATAGCACCTCTGCTCCCTCTCTCAGGACCCATGGAGAGATGTTATATGGCCCCATTGCCTTTGAGGTATCTAGCTCACTCAGAAGCCTCTTCACTTCTTCCTCGGTTGTGTGTACTGTGTCCAGCACATGGTGGTGTACCCCACCTCTCCGTCTTTCTGGAGCCCCTTCTGTCTCCTCTGTGAACACTTCTTTGAATCTCTTGTTGAGTTTCTCACATACTTCACTGTCATTTCTTGTTGTCTCTCCTCCTTCCTTCCTTCCTTAGCCTGATTACCTGGTCCTTGACTGTTGTTTTCCTCCTGATGTGGCTGTATAACAGCTTCGGGTCAGATTTGGCTTTTGCTGCTATGTCGTTTTCATATTGACGTTGGGCCTCCCTTCTTATCTGTGCATATTCGTTTCTGGCTCTACGACTGCTCTCCTTATTCTCCTGGGTCCTTTGCCTTCTATATTTCTACCATTCCCTAGCACACTTGGTTTTTGCCTCCTTGATTCTTTGGGTGAACCATGGGCTCATCCTGGCTTTTTCATTATTCCTGTTACCCTTGGGTACAAACCTCTCCTCAGCCTCCTTGCACATTGTTGCTACATATTCCATCATCTCATTAACTAGCTTCCCTGCCAGTTCTCTGTCCCACTGAACCTCATTCAGAAAGTTCCTCATTCCTGTGTAGTCCCCTTTCCTGTAGTTTGGTTCAATTTGTCCTGGCCTTCCTGCTTCCCCCTCCACTTGTAGCTCTACTGTGTATTCGAAGCTCAAAACCACATGATCGCTGGCCCCAAGGGGTCTTTCATATGTGATGTCCTCAATATCCGCACTACTCAAGGTGAATACTAGGTCCAGCCTTGCTGGTTCATCCTCTCCTCTCTCTCTCTTGTAGTGTCCCTTACGTGTTGGTACATGAAGTTTTCCAGTACCACCTCCATCATCTTAGCCCTCCATATATCTTGGCTCCCATGTGGCTCCAAGTTTTCCCATTCGATCTCCTTGTGGTTAAAGTCGCCCATGATCAGGAGCTTTGCCCTGCATGCATGAGCTCTTCTGGCCACTGCAGCCAGTGTGTCAACCATCGCTCTATTGCTCTCGTCATACTCTTGCCTTGGCCTCCTGCTGTTCTGTGGTGGGTTATACATCACTGCAATTATCACCTTGGGACCTCCAGAGTGAAGCGTTCCCACTATGCAATCACTTTCTTCTCCGCTGTCTCCTCTCTCCAGCTCATCAAAATTCCATCGGTGTTTGATCAGCAATGCCACTCCTCCACCCCCCCTGTTCCTTCTGTCTTTCCTCAGGATCTGGTATCCCGTTGGAAAGATGGCATCTGTTATCATACCTGTAAGCTTGGTTTCTGTGATCGCTATGATGTCTGGTGATGCCTCTTTGACTCTTTCGTGCCACTCCTCCCACTTGTTTGTTATTCCAACAGCGTTTGTGTACCGTACCTTCAGTTTCCTTTCCAACACCGTGGTTTGGGGGGCCTGTGGGGGTGGGAGATCTGGTAGCATACTGTGGAATTCTATGGTTGGGGGTTGGGTGGAAGCTGTGGGTATGGATTGTATTTGTGTGTTGGGATGGTGTGATAGGTTGTGGGGTTCTGAGGATAGTTGTGTGTGTGCTTGCCCTTGCTGCTCTGTTCTGCTCTGACTGACCTCTGCTGGTTCCATCCTTGTCTCCTTTCCTAGCTCCTTTCGCTTTTTTATCCTCTCCCTCAGCTGCTCTCTCTCTCTGTTCTGTCTCTGTCTAGGAACACCTTCTTGTACTCTTCCGAGCTTTTCAACCGTGGTTTCTCTTGGAGGATTCTGTTCTGCACTGTTTCTGTCCTGAGAATCAGCTTGATCGGTCGGTTTCTCCCCTCCAAGTACCCCCCTATTCTCTGAAAATTTACAATCTCGTCCATGTCTTCTCCCCCTATTTCCGTGATGATTTTCTCAATCTCCTTTCTTTCTTCCTGCCGTCTTTCAGTGTGTCCTTTCCTCTCTCTCCCGAAGCCCATGGATAAACACTGATTTTGCCCTTTCCTCCTCCCATTGCCTCTCCCTCTGTGACTCTGGTTCCTGTCTGTATGTGGTCATTTTCTCCCTTGATTTTTCCAGTGGCTCTTGGTAGCATGGTTGTGCCTCAGCATTCGACCTATCTCCCTCTCCATCTGCACCCATCTGCTCTTCCCTTCCACTCCCTGGCCCTTCTTTGCAGGCTGATATGACCTTAGCATAATTCATATCTCCTTCCTTCCTGTTCAGCCTCTCAGCTTCATATGGTGTGTCTTCTCTGGTCACTACCCCTGAGACTTGCTTCAGCCTGTTTACCTCAAATTCTAGGACCTTTACCCTGGCTACTGCAGTTTCGACTTGTGCCTCCCAATTCTTCGTCTCCTTCTCCAACCTCTTTTCCCATTTCACAGAGAGCTCTTTCTCCATTTTTTCAGAAAGCTCTCCTAATTTTCTCTCCCATTCTTGCTCTATCCTTCTCCACTGCTCCTCCATCCATTCCTCCCTACCAGTACCATTGTCATCTGATCCCTGATTCCTGCGAGTTCCAACCATTTTTTTTTTTAGTGAAAGAGAGAAAGAAAGAGAAAAAGAAAAAGGGGGAGAGAGTGAGAGGGAGAAAGAGAGAGAAGGGGAAGGTAGAAGGAGAGAGGGGAAAAGAAGGGAAAAGGGGGGAGAAAGTGAGAAAGAGGGAAAAGGGTTTAGTTATAGGTAATACATATTTTAAGAAAAAGAGGATAAATAAGTATACAAGATATGACATAGGGCGAAATGACAGTAGTTTGTTTAATTATGTATTGGTAGATAAAAGACTGTTGAGTAGACTTCAGGATGTACATGTTTATAGAGGGGCCACAGATATATCAGATCACTTTCTAGTTGTAGCTACACTGAGAGTAAAAGGTAGATGGGATACAAGGAGAATAGAAGCATCAGGGAAGAGAGAGGTGAAGGTTTATAAACTAAAAGAGGAGGCAGTTAGGGTAAGATATAAACAGCTATTGGAGGATAGATGGGCTAATGAGAGCATAGGCAATGGGGTCGAAGAGGTATGGGGTAGGTTTAAAAATGTAGTGTTAGAGTGTTCAGCAGAAGTTTGTGGTTACAGGAAAGTGGGTGCGGGAGGGAAGAGGAGCGATTGGTGGAATGATGATGTAAAGAGAGTAATAAGGGAGAAAAAGTTAGCATATGAGAAGTAGAAGTGATGCAAGGAGGGAAGAATATATGGAGAAAAAGAGAGAGGTTAAGAGAGTGGTGAAGCAATGTAAAAAGAGAGCAAATGAGAGAGTGGGTGAGAAGTTATCAACAAATTTTGTTGAAAATAAGAAAAAGTTTTGGAGTGAGATTAACAAGTTAAGGAAGCCTAGAGAACAAATGGATTTGTCAGTTAAAAATAGGAGAGTTATTAAATGGAGAGTTAGAGGTATTGGGAAGATGGAGGGAATATTTTGAGGAATTGTTAAATGTTGATGAAGATAGGGAAGCTGTGATTTCGTGTATAGGGCAAGGAGGAATAACATCTTGTAGGAGTGAGGAAGAGCCAGTTGTGATTGTGGGGGAAGTTCCTGAGGCAGTAGGTAAAATGAAAGGGGGTAAGGCAGCTGGGATTGATGGGATAAAGATAGAAATGTTAAAAGCAGGTGGGGATATAGTTTTGGAGTGGTTGGTGCAATTATTTAATAAATGTATGGAAGAGGGTAAGGTACCTAGGGATTGGCAGAGAGCATGCATAGTTCCTTTGTATAAAGGCAAAGGGGATAAAAGAGAGTGCAAAAATTATAGGGGGATAAGTCTGTTGAGTATACCTGGTAAAGTGTATGGTAGAGTTATTATTGAAAGAATTAAGAGTAAGACAGAGAATAGGATAGCAGATGAACAAGGAGGCTTTAGGAAAGGTAGGGGGTGTGTGGACCAGGTGTTTACAGTGAAACACATAAGTGAACAGTATTTAGATAAGGCTAAAGAGGTCTTTGTGGCATTTATGGATTTGGAAAAGGCATATGACAGGGTGGATAGGGGGGCAATGTGGCAGATGTTGCAGGTGTATGGTGTAGGAGGTAGGTTACTGAAAGCAGTGAAGAGTTTTTACAAGGATAGTGAGGCTCAAGTTAGAGTATGTAGGAAAGAGGGAGATTATTTCCCAGTAAAAGTAGGCCTTAGACAAGGATGTATGATGTCACCGTGGTTGTTTAATATATTTATAGATGGGGTTGTAGGAGAAGTAAATGCGAGGGTCTTGGCAAGAGGCGTGGAGTTAAAAGATAAAGAATCACACATAAAGTGGGAGTTGTCACAGTTGCTCTTTGCTGATGACACTGTGCTCTTGGGAGATTCTGAAGAGAAGTTGCAGAGGTTGGTGGATGAATTTGGTAGGGTATGCAAAAGAAGAAAATTAAAAGTGAATACAGGAAAGAGTAAGGTTATGAGGATAACAAAAAGATTAGGTGATGAAAGATTGGATATCAGATTGGTGGGAGAGAGTATGGAGGAGGTGAATGTATTCAGATATTTGGGAGTGGAAGTGTCAGCGGATGGATCTATGAAAGATGAGGTGAATCATAGAATTGATGAGGGGAAAAGAGTGAGTGGTGCACTTAGGAGTCTGTGAAGACAAAGAACTTTGTCCTTGGAGGCAGAGAGGGGAATGTATGAGAGTATAGTTTTACCAACGCTCTTATATGGGTGTGAAGCATGGGTGATGAATGTTGCAGCGAGGAGAAGGCTGGAGGCAGTGGAGATGTCATGTCTGAGGGCAATGTGTGGTGTGAATATAATGCAGAGAATTCATAGTTTGGAAGTTAGGAGGAGGTGCGGGATTACCAAAACTGTTGTCTAGAGGGCTGAGGAAGGGTTGTTGAGGTGGTTCGGACACGTAGAGAGAATGGAGTGAAACAGAATGACTTCAAGAGTGTATCAGTCTGTAGTGGAAGGAAGGCGGGGTAGGGGTCGGCCTAGGAAAGGTTGGAGGGAGGGGGTAAAGGAGGTTTTGGGTGCGAGGGGCTTGGACTTCCAGCAGGCATGCGTGAGCGTGTTTGATAGGAGTGAATGGAGACAAATGGTTTTTAATACTTGACGTGCTGTTGGAGTGTGAGCAAAGTAACATTTATGAAGGGATTCAGGGAAACTGGCAGGCCGGACTTGAGTCCTGGAGATGGGAAGTACAGTGCCTGCACTCTGAAGGAGGGGTGTTAATGTTGCAGTTTAAAAACTGTAGTGTAAAGCACCCTTCTGGCAAGACAGTGATGGAGTGAATGATGATTTAAGTTTTTCTTTTTTGGGTCACCCTGCCTTGGTGGTCCACCCTGCCTTAGTGGGCCACCCTGCCTTGGTGGGAATCGGCCAGTGTGTTAATAAAAAAAAATATATATATACACACACACCTTGTTCCAAGGTTCGTAGATTCAAGTCTACTTCAGCCAGAGATCAGTGTTTGTGTATATTTCGCCTGCTCTTGCGAATTCCTTGCATTGTTAAAATCTCTGGTAAGGCTGATGCATGCAGGGGATGAGATGAAAAGCTGTAAGCCTTCTCCCTGGAAGCTGGGGAAGTGGAACAGAATTCTTCCTCTGTAAGCTGTGTGTCGTAAGAGGCAACTAAAATATCGGGAGCAAGGAGCTAGTAACCCCTTCTATTGTACAAATTACTTAATTTAAAAAGAAAAGCTGAAGTTTTTCTTTTTGGGCCACCGTGCCTTGGTGGGATATGGCCAGTTTGTTGAGAATACACTTCCCCATGCAGTATACCCAGTCTGTGACTTGGCCTTGTGGAAGTTGTGGTGGATCAGAATCTTTTCAACCAGGTGATTGCTGCTGGCTACAGGTAAACCAACGAACCACACCAGGCTAGTCAGGTACTGACTCTAGGTGCCTGTCCAGTGCCTTTTCGAGGACAGTCAGGCATCTATTGGTAATCCCCCTTATGTATGCTGGGAGGCAGTTGAACAATCTTGGGCCCCTGACACTGTGTTGTTTCTTATAGTGTTAGTGGCGTCCTGCAGAGTCTTTTGCTTTCATAGGGAGTGATTTTCGTGTGCAAGGTTGGTATTAATCCCTCTAGGATTTTCCAAGTGTTTATTATCATGTATCTTTCTCGCCTGCATTTCAGGGAGTACAAATGAAGGGAAATCAACCATTCCCAGTACTTTGGGTGCTTTATTGTACTTGTACATGCCGTGAAAGTTGTGTACATTCTCCAGGTCTGCCTTGAAAGAGTCCATTTGAAAGGGGCTTGTAAGATAAGATAAGATAAGATTTCGTTCGGATTTTTAACCCCGGAGGGTTAGCCGCCCAGGATAACCCAGGACTGTCTAACTTATTTCCATTGGGGTCCTTAATCTTGTCCCCCAGGATGCGACCCACACCAGTCGACTAACACCCAGGTACCTATTTGCTGCTAGGTGAACAGGACAACAGGTGTAAGGAAACGTGTCGAAATGTTTCCACCCGCCGGGAATCGAACCCGGGCCCTCCGTGTGTGAAGCGGGAGCTTTAGCCACCAGACCACCGAGCCACGAATGGTATACAATACCAACAAGATGAAATTGAGACACATGTGTAACATCTGGGTATCTTTATTGTAGACGTTTCGCCATCCAGTGGCTTTATCAATACAAATTCCAGGACATAACTGGAAGACAGGAGAACTATGTACAGAAGATGAGGTAATCAGTCCCTCAACCTAGCAGTAGTGCGAAGACCACCGTAGTTGTGGAGATTCTGAAGCAGAAGCAAGGCACCTGATGCTTATATAGTAGCGTCAGGTGGAAATGGGACAGGTAGCAGACTACGGTGCTCTTCGCACCTACTGTTAGGTTGAGGGACTGATTACCTCATCTTCTGTACATAGTTCTCCTGTCTTTAAGTTATGTCCTAGAATTTGTACTGATAAAGCCACTGGATGGGCGAAACGTCTACAATAAAGATACCCAGATGTTGCACATGTGTCTCAATATATCTTTTGTGGTGTACCTGGAGGGAGTCTGGGTTGTTCCCCCCACAGCCCGGTCTGTGACCAGGCCTCGTGGTGGATCAGGGCCAGGTGTTTAGTAATTTCGAGCAAATGAGTGACTCTGTGACATACAGATGAACCACCTCCCATCTTTTTGCCTGTTTTTCCTGTCACATCTAAGTTATAACCTGAAATCTATATTTCGTTGTCAAAGTGATCCTTTACGTGGGTCTCTTGGAAAGCCACAAACACTGCATTTGACTCTGTGAGCAGTCCAGTGATGAAAGGTGTTTTATTGTTTGTTGGTGACTTTAGGCCCTGTATATTTGCTAATACAAATGTTGTCATATTGATTTATGTGGGTCGGTTTATTTGGCATTAATATCTGTTGTATTATTCCCCTGGGTGGTTGTTGTTTACCAACCTACTACCACAGGATGGTAGTACCTCCCTGGGTGGTTGTTGTTTACCAACCTACTACCACAGGATGGTAGTACCTCCCTGGGTGGTTGTTGTTTACCAACCTACTACCACAGGATGGTAGTACCTCCCTGGGTGGTTGTTGTTTACCAACCTACTACCACAGGATGGTAGTACCTCCCTGGGTGGTTGCTGTTTACCAACCTACTACCACAGGATGGTAGTACCTTCCTGGGTGGTTGCTATCTACCAACCTACTACCACAGGACGGTAGTACCTCCCTGGGTAGTTGCTATCTACCAACCTACTACCTTATCCCCTACTAAGTGAAGGAGTTTACCCTCACGGTGAACACCAGTTATACTCCCAAGATGAATAAATCAATACCGTACAATATTTATTACCCAGTGCCAAAAAGGGATCAACACGTGCTGGATATTTAACCATAACTCGCCGTGTGACCCTTATGGGAGCAGCGCATAGTTACCATACTAGATATTCATATCTTTTATTATGGTCCTCTCTGTTTTATATTCCTTTTTAGCCGTGATAATTCTGGGATAATCAGAGAGGGTCATAATGCAAGTTGTCTTTATTCTAAAACCTCAGACCTAACCATCTCACATCTACAACAAATGTCTTCCCTTAGCCATTAACCAATGTCTTAGCCATTAACCAATGTCTTAGCCATTAACCAATGTCTTAGACATTAACCAATGTCTTAGCCATTAACCAATGTCTTAGCCATTAACCAATGTCTTAGCCATTAACCAATGTCTTAGCCATTAACCAATGTCTTAGACATTAACCAATGTCTTAGACATTAACCAATGTCTTAGCCATTAACCAATGTCTTAGACATTAACCAATGTCTTAGACATTAACCAATGTCTAGACATTAACCAATGTCTTAGACATTAACCAATGTCTTAGACATTAACCAATGTCTTAGACATTAACCAATAACTTAGACATTGGTTATAAAGAACATAGATACAGATACATAAAGATAATTAAAGTTATAAAGAACAAAGATACAGATACATAAAGATACTTTACAGAACATAAAGATATACATACAAAAAGATACTTATAGATACATTATTGAACTCAAAGATACCTTATACAACATACACATTATAGATACATAAAGATACATCACAAAACATAAAAAGATACATTATAGAAGATAAAGATAATTTATAGATACATAAAGATACATTATAGAAACATATGGATGCCTTATAGATATATAAAGATACTTTGTAGATACATTACAGAACATAAAGATACTCTTTAGATACATATACTTATAGATACTTAAGAGACACATTATAGATAACTAAAGATACTTTAAATATACCTAAAGATACTTTATAGATCATAGATACTTTATAGATACACAGAACATAAACATGCATTATAGTTACATAAAGATACCTTACAGATACTTAATAGTTACATAAAGATACCTTACAGATACTTAATAGTTACATAAAGATACCTTACAGATACTTAATAGTTACATAAAGATACCTTACAGATACTTAATAGTTACATAAAGATACCTTACAGATACTTAATAGTTACATAAAGATACCTTACAGATACTTAATAGTTACATAAAGATACCTTACAGATACTGAATAGTTACATAAAGATACCTTACAGATACTGAATAGTTACATAAAGATACCTTACAGATACTGAATAGTTACATAAAGATACCTTACAGATACTAATAGTTACATAAAGATACCTTACAGATACTGAATAGTTACATAAAGATACCTTACAGATACTAATAGTTACATAAAGATACCTTACAGATACTGAATAGTTACATAAAGATACCTTACAGATACTAATAGTTACATAAAGATACCTTACAGATACTAAAAGTTACATAAAGATACCTTACAGATACTAATAGTTACATAAAGATACCTTACAGATACTAAAAGTTACATAAAGATACCTTACAGATACTAATAGTTACATAAAGATACCTTACAGATACTTAATAGTTACATAAAGATACCTTACAGATACTAAAAGTTACATAAAGATACCTTACAGATACTAATAGTTACATAAAGATACCTTACAGATACTAATAGTTACATAAAGATACCTTACAGATACTAATAGTTACATAAAGATACCTTACAGATACTAATAGTTACATAGATACCTTACAGATACTAATAGTTACATAAAGATACCTTACAGATACTTAATAGTTACATAAAGATACCTTACAGATACTAAAAGTTACATAAAGATACCTTACAGATACTAATAGTTACATAAAGATACCTTACAGATACTAAAAGTTACATAAAGATACCTTACAGATACTAATAGTTACATAAAGATACCTTACAGATACTAAAAGTTACATAAAGATACCTTACAGATACTAATAGTTACATAAAGATACCTTACAGATACTAATAGTTACATAAAGATACCTTACAGATACTAATAGTTACATAAAGATACCTTACAGATACTAATAGTTACATAAAGATACCTTACAGATACTAATAGTTACATAAAGATACCTTACAGATACTAAAAGTTACATAAAGATACCTTACAGATACTAATAGTTACATAAAGATACCTTACAGATACTAATAGTTACATAAAGATACCTTACAGATACTTAATAGTTACATAAAGATACCTTACAGATACTAATAGTTACATAAAGATACCTTACAGATACTAATAGTTACTTAAAGATACCTTACAGATACTTAATAGTTACATAAAGATACCTTACAGATACTAATAGTTACATAAAGATACCTTACAGATACTAATAGTTACATAAAGATACCTTACAGATACTGAATAGTTACATAAAGATACCTTACAGATACTGAATAGTTACATAAAGATACCTTACAGATACTTAATAGTTACATAAAGATACCTTACAGATACTTAATAGTTACCTAAAGATACCTTACAGATACTTAATAGTTACATAAAGATACCTTACAGATACTTAATAGTTACATAAAGATACCTTACAGATACTAATAGTTACATAAAGATACCTTACAGATACTAATAGTTACATAAAGATACCTTACAGATACTTAATAGTTACATAAAGATACCTTACAGATACTTAATAGTTACATAAAGATACCTTACAGATACTTAATAGTTACATAAAGATACCTTACAGATACTTAATAGTTACATAAAGATACCTTACAGATACTTAATAGTTACATAAAGATATCTTACAGATACTTAATAGTTACATAAAGATACCTTACAGATACTAATAGTTACTTAAAGATACCTTACAGATACTTAATAGTTACATAAAGATACCTTACAGATACTGAATAGTTACATAAAGATACCTTACAGATACTGAATAGTTACATAAAGATACCTTACAGATACTAATAGTTACATAAAGATACCTTACAGATACTTAATAGTTACATAAAGATACCTTACAGATACTTAAAGATACTTTATTCTTAAAATCAGATCACATTAACTGCCATATTAACCCTTAACCCGTAAACGGTCCAAACGTATATATACGTTTTTTCAACATTTGAAAGTATGAAAAAAAAGTAGATCTTCTTTTGTTTTTTTTTCACATTTGAAAATGTGTAAAAAAAACTTTGATCTACGTTTTGTTTTTTTGTTATGTTTGAAAATATGTGAAAAAAACGTAGATCTCTTTTTGGAGTACTATGCGTATGAACGTAGATCTGCTTGGACCGTTTACGGGTTAAACTGTCCAAACAGATCTACGTTCACATGCGTGGTGCTCCAAAAGTTTTTTTACATATTTTCAAATATAACGAAAAAAAACGTAGATCAAAGTGTTTTTACACATTTTCAAATGTAAAAAAAAAAAAGAAAGTCTATCTACGGCTTTTTTCCAAACGTAGATCTACGTCATGAGCTCAGCTCACTCTGATAAACTGTGAGTGGTACATTTGGGCCTAGATATGAGAAAACATCTATGTGGTATGTGTGCACCACATAGATCCTGCAGCACACTGTGTATAATGAGAGAAAAAACTTAAATCATGATTTTTCGATTAAAACAGCAACTTTGCAGTGTTTTTTCGTATGTTTTTTATAGTTGTATTTGCGATTTCTTGGTCTCATTTGATAGAATGGAAGATATATTACAGAAATAGAGATGATTTTGATTGGTTTTAGCACTGAAAATGGCTTGAAACTGAGCTCAAAGTAGCAGAAATGTGCCGATATTCAAATAAACAAACGACCTCACACGCATCAGCTGGTGGGTCTAATATACATTCACAAAATGGTGATGATATTTATACAAAAAGTATCATAACAGTAAATCTTCATTCAATGTGATCAGTGCCTCAAAACATAACTAATGAACAGAGGAAATGTTATGGCCAGGAATGCCTACAGTAGGACCCTGAACTTTGTGATTGGACGATCACTTTATTTTGTAGTTGAAACAGTTGTGGCGGTGCTCAATCGATAGAATAGAAGTACTAGTGAAATATTGGCCTAAAATGGGAGTCAAAGTTTGACACATCACGATTTCATAAATGAAAATTCTTGGACACTGGTGCGTGACTCCAGATTTGGGCCTTGGACCCTGAAAGGGTTAAGGGTTAAACACAAATTTAACTGAAGAAATGGTAATTAGATGGCAACTATCACAATAAATAAAAAAAATCCTATTCAAAGATCAGTGCTAATATGGAGGCCTAGTAGGCCTAGTGAGAACTCTTTGTGGGGCCTAGTAAGAAATATTTCAGAATCTGGATAGGCATGTAAACAAAAGATATAGAGTGGAAGACCTTTTATTTGAATGGCTTTTGAAATCTTTTATTGGTATGGGTTTCAAACCTTTGATTTATATGGGTTTTTCAAGACCTTTTATTGCATATCACAGAGGTATCCCATCAAAGGCCACTATGACCTTTTAATGCTAATTTTATATTTGTATTAAGTGTACTTTATATGCAGAATATACAGTATGTATAATGGTGAGTGAGGATGGTTGATATGCTGGGTAAATGGAGGCTTTAGAATAGAGGGAGAACGAGTTGTGTAGTAGCTGACTCATTCTAACAGAGGGGGAGAGTGATTTATGCATCACCTGATTGATCATTCTAACAGCGGATTTATAGTTTGATTGTCAGGCTGAGGGATTAAGCCTGACAGTGGCAGGGTGCTTGATCTTGACTGGTAGAGATACCTTGATCTTAACAGGTAGATACCATGATAGCGAGTAGTAGAGTGAACTTGATAGTGACTAGTAGAGAGATACCATGGTACATAGCTTCATAGTGATACCAGAGAATGTTTAAGAGTGACAGAGGGTAACTATCTCCTCGCCTGTCTACTAACGACAGGTGAGGAGATAGTTACCTGGTGGTATAATGAAAATGTCTGCAACAAAACATGGGTTACCGAGTTGGGTTATCATGAAGGAGTGTTGGGAGTAGCCTCTGCATATCACCAGGCACATTGACCAGCATTCTCTTCAAAAATCTTCGCAGATTGTTGTATATTGGTAGCCATTTTGGCAACCCAGGCCAGTTCATCATGGTACAAACCCCTGTGACATATGTGATCAAAATCACCACCTTCGGAACTGTTAAGTTGACATCCTCTCGTTGAAACACTGATTGAATTCTCCTATAAACTTTATGTCCTACTTCAATAACACTAAGTGAAATAAATTTTGCATTGATTTTCCCTCGTGGTGCCAAAACATTGCTCAACATAGCCAACAGCCTAGCTCCAGCCATAAAACCACTGCGCCATACATTGGTAATGACTCCATTGGTTTTTGTGTATGATGGATCTAGCATGAGTGGCTGAAGGCGTGTCAGTGTTACCTGCCTAAGCCTTTCCTTCACAAATTTTCCAGGGCTTTCGTAAGTGTTTAGGCGCATCGTATATTTAGGATAGCCAATGGCTAGGCTGGAGGTATTCACCAGAAGTTGGAGTGATTTCAAACATACGATTATACCACAAAAACTAACGCGGTGCTCAATCTGTGTGTCAAGATTATGAAGAGTTTTCTCTTTGTTCATTGAACAATTAAACTCAGGGATGCCACTCTTCACATGTTCCATGAATTGCTCTGCATCTCTGCGAGCTTCAGAAATGAAAAGAAAATCATCAACAGCTCGAAAAAGGACATTGCTGCCATGATTAAATCGACAAAAGTAAGCTGCACACATTGCTGCATAATAGAACTCACAGAGTGCGGCAGACAGGGAACCTCCCTGGGGCAAACCGCGAACAATTCTAAATAGCTTAGAGCCATTAGATATAATTAGCTTACATAAAAGTTGTTTAATTTCTTCAACAACTTTCTGTGGCTGAACAATCACTGGTGTGTACACTTCTACTAGTCTCTCTGCGCCACGTATGAGTGAAGTGGTGGGCTGTTTATTCCCGTCAAGAAGTATGTAGGTAATCTTTTTACCTGTCTTGCCACCCATCCTCATTGATACATACTGGCCAAATGCCAGTGTAGGGGCTAAATTTTCAATACACTGCTGCAGTAAATCTACTAATTTATTATGTAGAATTGATCCATAAGCATCTCTGATGTCCGTCCGCACAAAATACAAACGGTTGTTGCTGTTTTCCTTGACAAGTATTTTTTTGGTATACATGCACCAAGCATTGTGTAAGTCTGAAGATGATTTTGTTTTCATACTTCCTTTCATGTGCGCCTTGCTGAGATGGCCTAACAGAACACGAGCCTTTAACAAAAGCGATAGTGACATTCCACCTCTTCCTAGTGGCATAATGGGCCTTACATCTTGTTTTTTAGGTATAAATCTAATGCGAGGAAATTTATTTTGCCGGGGCTCGTCAGGGGATACCACCTGGGATATTTCTTGGGAAAACCTCACCAAAGAGTCGTTGTTCATTAGTGCATTCAATCCCCGGTCGTGTTGCTGTTGCCACACTCTCTTGCGGTAATACAGAAGCTGGTTGTGGTAGGCGGCATGTTCCGTCAAGTAGAAAAAACTATTCAATGTTACCATAACGAGTCGGCACATGACCCACACGAACAATTTGGCAATGACGTTCGTCTTCAGCCTGAAGTTACTTAGGGATGAAGCCCACCTGGAAATGATAAACAATTGTTCTCTTTAAAATATGGTGAAAAATATATAAGACTATTACTGCAGAATACCCTGTGGACCAAACTCACTAAACATAAATACTTGCCCAATCCTTATTCAACTTTGATAACCCTATTAACTCATGTGCAAGTCCCACTCAAATCCAGCCCCTCTTACTCAATATATATCTATATATATTTTTTTAAACAAGTCGGCCGTCTCCCACTGAGGCAGGGTGACCCAAAAAAGAAAGAAAATCCCCAAAAAGAAAATACTTTCATCATCATTCAACACTTTCACCTCACTCACACATAATCACTGTTTTTGCAGAGGTGCTCAGAACACAACAGTTTAGAAGCATATACATATAAAGATACACAACATATCCCTCCAAACTGCTAATTTTTTTATTATTTTTTATTATCACACTTGCCGATTCCCACCAAGGCAAGGTGGCCAGAAAAAGAAAAACTTTCACCATCATTCACTCCATCACTGTCCCGCCAGAAGGGTGCTTTACACTACAGTTTTTAAACTGCAACATTAACACCTCTCCTTCAGAGTGCAGACACTGTACTTCCCATCTCCAGGACTCAAGTCCGGCCTGCCGGTTTCCCTGAACCCCTTCATAAATGTTACTTTGCTCACACTCCAACAGCACGTCAAGTATTAAAAACCATTTGTCTCCATTCACTCCTATCAAACACGCTCACACACGCCTGCTGGAAGTCCAAGCCCCTCGCACACAAAACCTCCTTTACCCCCTGCTAATATCTAACCTAAATTTGAAGCTGGCCAAGGTTTTAGCTTCAATGACCTTACTAGGCAGACTCACTTGTCATCCACTCTTCAGTTAAGTGGGATTTCTAGAGCAGGCTCAAACTGTCTAATACTTATATCGATTGCTAGATTGCTAGCACACTCAGATCACACACTGAAGTCTGTGGTTCAATCCCTGGGATGGGTGGAAACATTAGGATGTATTTCCTTAAGACACCTGCTGTCCATGTTCACCTATCAGTTAAATAGGTACCTGAGTGTTAGTCAACTGGTGTAGGTTGCATCATGGAGACAAAACTGACCTAATTTGCCCAAAATGCTGTACATAACAAGGGACTTTCTATATAGTAGTATGTCATTGATGTCAACTATGGTCTGCATACATTGTGCATATACAGTGGACCCCCGGTTAACGATATTTTTTCACTCCAGAAGTATGTTCAGGTGCCAGTACTGACCGAATTTGTTCCCATAAGAAATATTGTGAAGTAGATTAGTCCATTTCAGACCCCCAAACATACACGTACAAACGCACTTACATAAATACACTTACATAATTGGTCGCATTCGGAGGTAATCGTTATGCGGGGGTCCACTGTACTTGCAGAAATGAAGATTATTATTATAATTAAGAAACTCACTTGCAATCCTTTAAATTGATGTTGGTCATTATGTGTCCAACATGGAAGCTATCATAGCGACCAAGAGATATAAATCTCTTCACAGCCCTCTTCATCATCCTGAAGTTATGAAATGATCCCCACACTTCCCTGGGCACAACGCGACGCAACATTGCAAGGAGGACTGAAAACACCTGCTGCCATCCCAGTGGTGGTGGGTTTGTAGGAGCCTGGTTTTTGAGCCCCTGTAAAACACACATATAAAAAGCATAAGTTAAGGACCAGAATGTAAATATGGTATTTTTTTTTTTTTGTTTACTGCCTAGTTGATCAGGCAGTGATCCATGGCGAGGCCTGGTCGTGGACCGGGCCGCAGGGGCACTGACCCCTGGAACACCCTCCGAGTATACATCACAAGTTTTTCCATCAAGGTAGGATGACCAAAGTTGGAAATATTGAAATTCAAATGAATAAAAAACAATTGAATTTAATGGAGCCAAAATCCCAGTACCTGAATAATGGCTTGTACAAACACTGCCTGGTACAAACACTGGAACAAGCACTGCCTGGTACATACATTGCCTCTCACAAACACTGCCTGGTACATACATTGCCTCTCACAAACACTGCCTGGAAGAAACACTGCCTGGTACAAACACTGGTTGGTACAAACACTGCCTTGTACAAACACTGGCTGGAAGAAGCACTGCCTGGGACAAACACTGTTGGAACAAGTGTAGAAGCCTTCAAGAATAAACTGGACATTTACCTTCACCAGGTGCCAGATCAGCTAGGCCACTAACAGCAATAGCCTGGTTAACCAGGCAAGCGCCAGACAAGCCTGGCTCAGGGCCGGGCTCTGGGAGCAAAACTCTCGGAACTCATCAAAGGTATACCAAAGGTAAAGATATATCTGGCAAAACAAACTCAACAACTGGACGGGCAACTAAAGTTAGTACCTGACCAGCTGGGCTGTGGTTCATACATCAGTTTGCGTGCAGCCAGCAGTAACAGCCTGGTCTCAAACTGAGCCACAGGGGCGTTGAACCCCAAAACCCCCTCCAGGTCCAGGTCCTATCCAAAAATACAGACCCATTCCCATTATAATCATTAAGAAGAGCAAAACCCACAGGGTTATACAACATCTGGGATGTGCGAGGTAATCAACTTTCATTATAGAAATGGGGTGTGTGGATCCTTATCCTTGGATCAAGAGCACTTGAAGAACAACTTAATACACAGATAACCCACACATAAGAGATAAAAACTTTTGACGATGTTCTGCTCTGCCATGGTCCATCAACTAGTCAAGACTAACACATGAAGGTAAGGGAGCCAGAGATTGTAAATTTTAAAATTCAGGCAAATTAATTTAATCTTTTCCATGGGGAAGTGGAACAGAATTTTTCCTCCATAAGCCATGTGCGTCGTAAGAGGCGACTAAAATGCCGGGAGCAAGGGGCTAGTAACCCCTTCTCCTGCGTAAATTACTAAATTTAAAAAGGAATTTTTTTCCTCTCTAGGCCACTTTGCCTCATCAAGATATGACCAGTGCACTGAAAAAAAATAATCTCAAAAATGTTTGTAGTTATAAGTTAATTTAAAATGTTCTGCATAACCAGTGGCTTTCTATAAAGTATAGAAAAAATGTATATAGAGCATTCTGGGCAAACTTAAGCCTATCTTAAGACATAATAAGGCTGGTCATGGACCGGGTCGCAGGGGTGTCAACCCCCAGAATATCCTCCAGGAATTCCTGTATTAATTATACAGTGGACCCCCGCTTAATGATCACCTCCCAATGCGACCAATTATGTAAGTGTATTTATGTAAGTGCGTTTGTACGTGTATGTTTGGGGGTCTCAAATGGACTAATCTACTTCACAATATTCCTTATGGGAACAAATTCGGTTAGTACTGGCACCTGAACATACTTCTGGAATGAAAAAATATCGTAAACTGAGGGTCCGCTGTATTATGTAATTTTAGAGAAATAAAGATTATCATTATCGCAAGACTTTCCAGAAGAAGGTAAATAATACCTGCAATTCTTGCTGTAACAGTGTTTCTTGAGTGTCATCAACAGTATGGTGAGGCTGTGCAGTGCTCAACAGTATTTGAGTGTCATCAACAGTATGGTGAGGCTGTGCAGTGCTCAACAGTGTTTGAGTGTCATCAACAGTATGGCGAGGTTGTGCACTGCTAAACAGTGTTTCTTGAGTGTCATCAACAGTATGGTGAGGCTGTGCAGTGCTCAACAGTGTTGCTTGAGTGTCATCAACAGTATGGTGAGGTTGTGCACTGCTAAACAGTGTTTCTTGAGTGTCATCAACAGTATGGTGAGGCTGTGCACTGCTAAACAGTGTTTCTTGAGTGTCATCAACAGTATGGTGAGGCTGTGCACTCCTCAACAGTGTTGCTTGAGTGTCATCAACAGTATGGTGAGGCTGTGCACTCCTCAACAGTGTTGCTTGAGTGTCATCAACAGTATGGTGAGGCTGTGCACTCCTCAACAGTGTTGCTTGAGTGTAATCAACAGTATGGTGAGGTTGTGCAGTGCTAAACAGTATTTCTTGAGTGTCATCAACAGTATGGTGAGGCTGTGCACTCCTCAACAGTGTTGCTTGAGTGTCATCAACAGTATGGTGAGGCTGTGCACTCCTCAACAGTGTTGCTTGAGTGTCATCAACAGTATGGTGAGGTTGTGCAGTGCTAAACAGTGTTTCTTGAGTGTCATCAACAGTATGGTGAGGTTGTGCACTCCTCAACAGTGTTGCTTGAGTGTCATCAACAGTATGGTGGGGCTGTGCACTCCTCAACAGTGTTTCTTCAGTGTGATCATCAGGAGGGCAGGGGTGCACACACCTCAACAGTGCAGCTAAATCATCAACACTAAAGTGGCACCTTTCGGCAGATGTCGGACCTTCACTGGTGTTGCAATACGTCTGCAGCAGGTGTCTAATGCACAATCTTCTAAAGTTAGCAATAATACGCTCAACTACACGTTTAAAGCCGGCCACTTGAAGGGCAATTTTAAGAGTGATGTTGTGCCTATGACCCACGTCTATGGATAGAATATCTTCTATCACCTTGGTAATTCCAGCATCATCTGCAAATCAAGGAATGTATATTAGTAGTAATACTGTAATAATAAATTCTCACAATTATATTTATACGTGTCATAAGAGTCAAGTAAAATGCCGGGAGCAAGAGGCTGATAACCCTTTCTCTCATGTAAATTACTAAATGTAAAAAGAAAAATTTTTGCTTTTTTTTTTTTAGGTCACCCTGCCTCAGTGGGATATGGCCAGTTTGTTGAAATAAAAAATTGTATTTATCAAAAGTAATAGGACTGTAATGGTCATTCAGTGGCGCAAGGCAGAGGTGGCTGGTGGTGGTGGTGCTTTTGAGGCCGCCTCTGTATCTGACTGAAGAAGCTTACTGTGTAGGCGAAACAGTTTGGAATAAAGACACCTAACTGTTGCATGTGTGTCTTATTTCTCAGCATCATCCATGCTACCTCTATCAGATGCAAAATTGGCTATTTCTAAACATAAAAAACTTGCAATTACTGGATTATTAGCAACACCTGGAGAATGCCTCCTCCGATCAGAGATAGTGGGCCTTGCTCAAGTGAAAATCTATCATGATTTTAGGCTGTGAATAGTTAAATTGAACAATTTTATTAAACAAACTGATTTTGATGCAATAATTGAAAGTTTCTTCTGTCTTTAAACCTTAAATGATGGAGCAGAGTAAACCTGCATTATAACAAGCTAATATGGAAGTCCCTTATATCAAGATAATGTTGAAAACTAGCAATAAAATAAACTCAAAGACAACATCTGTATAAATTGCTAAATACCAGTAGCAAGGTGCTAGTAACTCCTCCTGTATAAATTACTAAATACCAGTAGCAAGGTGCTAGCAACTCCTGTATAAATTACTAAATGCTGGTAGCAAGGTGCTAGTAACTCCTGTATAAATTACTAAATGCTGGTAGCAAGGTGCTAGTAACTCCTGTATAAATTACGTACTAAATACAGTGGACCCCCGATTAACGATATTTTTTCATTCCAGAAGTATGTTCAGGTGCCAATACTGACCGAATTTGTTCCCATAAGGAATATTGTGAAGTAGATTAGTCCATTTCAGACCCCCAAACATACATGTACAAACGCACTTATATAAATACACTTACATAATTGGTCACATTAGGAGGTGATCGTTAAGCGGGGGTCCACTGTACTGGGAACCAGGTACTAGCAACTCCTCCTGTGTAAATTACTAAATACCGGGAACAAGGTGCTAGCAACTCCTTTATAAATTCCTGAATACCGGGAACAAGGTGCTAGCAACTCCTGTATAAATTACTAAATACCGGGAACTAGGTGCTAGCAACTCCTCCTGTATAAATTACTAAATACTGGGAACTAGGTGCTAGCAACTCCTCCTGTATAAATTACTAAATCCCAGGAACAAGGGGTTATAACCTCTTCTCCTGTATAAATTACTAAACGTTAAAAGAAGAAAAACTTCAAATGAATTTTTTGGGGAGGTCACCCTGCCTTAGTGGGAGACGATCAGTGTGTTGAAGAAATAAATTGGGATACTGGTTTCCATGTGAGAAGTTGTAAATACCTATTGTGACTAGCCTCAAAATTTCAATGCTGATATTTAGCTACATTAGAAACTAATTAAGCTACAATCCGTACTACCGTATTTTGTTATACAGCCTCTCCTCACTTAACGACGGAGTTCCGTTCCTAAGACCACGTTGGTAAACGAATTCGTCGCTAAGTGAGGAACATACAGTGGACCCCCGCATAACGATTACCTCCGAATGCGACCAATTATGTAAGTGTATTTATGTAAGTGCGTTTGTACGTGTATGTTTGGGGGTCTGAAATGGACTAATCTACTTCACAATATTCCTTATGGGAACAAATTCGGTCAGTACTGGCACCTGAACATACTTCTGGAGTGAAAAAATATCATTAACTGGGGGTCCACTGTATTTTGTTATACAGCCTCTCCTCACTTAACGACGGAGTTCCGTTCCTAAGACCACGTTGGTAAACGAATTCGTCGCTAAGTGAGGAACATACTATAATGATAGTGGATTTGTGTCAATCATCTTTGATATTGTTTTAATGTCACATTTGCATGATTTATTACATTTTTAGTATATTTTTAAATGTTTCTTTAGTGGTGTACTGCATATTGTAATATACAGAATAGAGGAAATCAGCTCTAATATACATAATTTAGGTATGTATACTGGTCAGAGAGCCTGTTGTAAGTCCAAGTTGTCAGTAAACGAGTACATTGCTAAGTGTGGAGAGGCTGTAATGTGATAGAGAGGGCTGGGCTAATGGGATCCTGGGATATTTCTCTCGGATCATGCATCAACCAAAGCACATGTAGTTATGTCTATATTTCACTCAGTGTTGTAAGAGCAAATAATGAGGCAATGTTTCACTCAGTGATGAACATTTTCACGTTATGATTTAACAATGCTGCACAAAACTCGTGCAAAAACGTGAATGTTTTCCGAAGTCTTGGCTTAGTAAATCTTGACAATGAACAAATTATTACCAGAAAAGACTTGTTCTACAAACTGCAATTCTTCACCAAACTTGTTGGCAACATTTGCCAGTCAGAACACAAAGTGATGAACATGATAATGGTGTACAATCCTGAGATATGAGACACATGTACAACAGTTCTTCTTCTTTCAATAAACTGGCTGTATCCCACTGAGGCAGAATGACCCAAAAAGAAAAACAAAAGTTTCTCTTTTTACCTTCAGTAATGTATACAGGAGAAGGGGTTACTAGCTCCTTGCTCCTGGCATTTTAGTTGACTCTTAGGACACGCATGGCTTATGGAGGAACAATTCTGTATCACTTCCCCATGGAGATAAGAGGAAATAAACAAGAACAAGAGCTATCAAGAATACAGAAGAAAAACCCAGAGGGGTGTATATATATGCTTGTACATGTATGTGTAGTGTGACTTAACCCTCTGAGGGTTTCGGCCGTACTAGTACGTCTTACGCGCAGGGTTTTTTGACGTACTAGTACGCATAAATTCTAGCGTCGTCAAATCTCTCTGGAAAAGGCTGGTAGGCCTCCTTATGAAAGAATGGGTCTATGTGGTCAGTGTGCATGGTATAAAAAAAATCCTGCAGCACACAGTGCATAATGAGAAAAAAAAAACTTTGACCGTTTTTTTGGCATAAAACAGCAACTTTGCACTGTATTTTCGTATGGTATTTATTGTTGCATTCTAGTTTTCTTGGTCTCATTTTATAGAATGGAAGGCATATCACAGAAATGGAGATGATTTTGACTGGTTTTACAATGAAAAGTACCTTGAAATTGAGCTCAAAGTAGCGGATATGTTCGATTTTTACCAAAGTTCAAAAGTAAACAAATCATGTCAAGCGTCCAATACACGTCAACTGGTGAGTCTAACATTCTTTTGCAAGTGCGCCAATATGATTTATACCATTTTTTACACTAATGCAGTAATCTGCATAACAGTAAATCTTCTATTTTTCGTGAGAATAAAAATTCAAAGTGGAAAGCAAAAGAATGTAAGAGGGGCCTTGAGACGTGACTAATGAACAGAGGAAATGTCATTTTATTGCCAGGAATGTATTTCTTGTTTGTTCTGGACCCTAGACGGAAATTGGCATTTTTTTAAATTTGTGTGAAATTGGCAAAGTTCCTAAATTCTGACCACTGTATTGGATAGTTGAAAATGGTAAATGGGTGGTTTCTTGCACTCATTCAGTAGAAAAAATATAGTTCTAGCGAAATATTCATGTTTTTTGTCGACTAGTACAGTGGAATTGGCCGAAAATGGGGCTCAAAGTGGGCAAAATCGCCGATGCGTAAACATCGCCGAGACCGCTAACTTCGCGAGAGCATAATTCCGTAAGTTTTCCATCAAATCTCATAATTTTGGTGTCATTATGATCGGGAAAAGATTCTCTATCTTTTCATAAGAAAAAATAATTTTTTTTTTTTTAAATTTGGCCGACCCTGAGAACGAGTTTCTGAGAGGGCCTGTCGACCCTCAAAGGGTTAAGTGTAAGTAGAAGTAGCAAGACGAACCTGAAATCTTGCATGTTTATGAGACAGAAAAAAAGACACCAGCAATCCTATCATCATGTAAAACAATTACAGGCTTTCATTTTACGCTCACTTGGCAGAACGGTAGTACCTCCCTGGGCGGTTGCTGTCTATCAGCCTACTACCTAATATGTGCAACAGTTACACGTCTTTATTCTGAAATGTTTCACATACACAGTAAGTTTCTTTGCCTACTATATAGGCAAAGCATTTCAGTATAAAGTGCAGACTTTTTTGACAGAAGAAGCCTACTGTATAGCTTAGGGTTCCCAACCTGAGGGTACGAGACAGCATTTCAGGGGTTGCGACAAAGAGTCCTGATGAACGACACAGTTCTATTTGTAGGGGTGCAACAATAATTAACCCTTTGACTGTCGCAACCCCCAATCCTGAGGTGTCTCCTGGTGTCGCAAAATTTCAAAACAAAAAAATTATTTTTTCTTATGAAATGATAGAGAATCTTTTCCCGATTGTAAAGACACCAAAAAAATTAAATTTGATGGAAAACTGACGGAATTACGCTCTCGCGAAGTTAGCGACCTCGGCGATGTTTACAAATCGGCGATTTCGCCCACTTTGAGCCCTATTTTCGGCTAATTCCATTATTCCAGTCAACCAAACTCATAGCTATTTTTTCTTCAGAACTCCATTTTTTTCCATCGATTGAGTACAAGAAACTGCCCATTTATCAATTTCAACTACCCAATAACATGGTCAGAAATTTGCAATTTGGCCAATTTCACGAAAATTAAAAAATAAGACAATTTCAAAATAAGGACCAGAATGAACAATGCAGACATTCCTGGCTCTAAAATAACATTTTTTTTGTTCATCAGTCATGTCTCCAGGCCCCTCTGATATTACTCTTGCTTTCTATTTTGAATTTTTATTCAAACAAAACATAGAAGACTTACTGTTATGCAGACTACTGCAATATTGTAATAATTGTACAAATAATGTCAACCCATTCATGACTGCATATTAGAATGGCTATTTGGACATTTATTGGACAATGACATCATTTGTTTACTTTTGAACATTGGCAAAAATCAAACATTTCCCCTACTTTGTGCTCCATTTTCAGGTTCTTTTTATAGTAAAATTAATCAAAATCACCTCTATTTCTATAATATAGTTTCCATTCTATCAAATGAGACCAAGAAAACGAGAATACAACCACAAATACTATACGAAAATAGACCACAAAGTCGGCATTTTAATTAAAAAAAACGGTCGGAGTTTTTTTTTTCTCATTATGCACTGCGTGCTCCAGGATTTTTTTTATATGGTGCACACTGACCACACAGACCCATTCTCTCACATGTGGGCCTACCAGCTTTTTCCTGCCTGATTTGAAGCCGCTAGAATTTATGAGTATATATACGTGAACACGGTACCTCGTAAATGTATATATACGGCCGCGACAGTCAAAGGGTTAAATACAGTGGAACCTCAAAAATCAAACTTTCTTCGGTCCAGAAGTCTGTTTGAGAGCCTTTACCGAATGAATTTATTCCCATCAGGAATAATGTAAATTAGATAAATAACAAAAAGGCACAATACCGTGACTGGAACGATACACAAATAACCCGCACATAAAAGAGAGAAGCTTACGACGACGTTTCGGTCCGACTTGGACCATTGACAAAGTCACACTTTGTCAATGGTCCAAGTCGGACCGAAACGTCGTCGTAAGCTTCTCTCTTTTATGTGCGGGTTATTTGTGTATGTAAATTAGATTAGTCCATTTCAGACCCTTAAAAATACACTTATAAAAGCACTTACAAAAATACACTTACATAATTGGTCGTGTTGGGAGCAGTTCGATTTTTGAGGTTCCACTGTATTTCTTAGGGGTGTGGGGCATAGAAAAGGTTGGGAACCTTTGGAATAGGCAAAACATTTAAAAATAAAGACTAGGCTTCTTGTCTGAGGAAGCCTACTGTATAGGCAAGAAGTTTTAGAATAAAGAGTAGGCTTCTTTGACAGAAGCCTACTGTAGAGGCAAAAGTTTTAAAACAAAAAGTAGGCCTTTTTTGACTGAGGAAGCCTATTATATGGGCAAAATGTTTTGGAATAAAGAGTAAGCTTCTCTGACAGATGCCTACTGTACTGATGAAATGTGCCGGAATAATGAGTAGGCTTCTGCGACTAAAGAAGCCTACTGTATAAGCAAAATGTTTTGGAATAAAGAGTAAGCTTCTCTGATGGATGCCTACTGTACTGATGAAACGTGCCAGAATAATGAGTAGGCTTCTTCGACTAAAGAAGCCTACTGTATAAGCAAAATGTTTTGGAATAAAGATAATTAACTGTTGTACTTGTGTTTTACTTATCATCAGAACGCAAAGTATCACAACTTACTATTACGAATGTTGTCTAAGTAGAAAGTGGCGGGAAATTGTTCGTAGAACTTTCGGTTGAAGAGAATGTGTGAAAATGGTATTTCACTGGTGATGTTATATCCAAGATCATTGCAGGACACATGTTTCCTCTTCTTTGCTCCACCTTCTCTGACGTCGGTTCGTTTACGCTGCGGAGACAAAAAAAAATGTCATGGGAAGCACTAAACCCTTAAGGAATGGTGAATGAAAAATTATGCTCAATAATAATATTTTATTTTAGTGTGATACAATATTCTTACAGTGATGGGTGATATTTAGTTGTGCATGCAGAAAGTTCATAGATATGCATGACTCAAAAAATCGTAATGACATGATTGCAAACAAACCAGGGTATGGGTGGGGACTGAACCCATGGTGAGTGAATTCAGTCCCCGCCCGTACTGTGGTTTGATATGCAGAGCATTTCGGTCAAGCTTAAGCAATGGTGGCTAAATGCCAAATGCTCAATATAAAAAGAATGAAGAACTCAAAACAGCACTGGATACAGAGCTAAGGAGGAGCATCTCATAAAACAAAAAGTAAAAGACTTGAATATAATGCCAGATAATACTTTTAGAGAACACATAAAAGGGGCTCCTTTTATGTCTTCTCTGTTTCTTTTTTAGAGAACATATGTAGGTGTTCCTCGACTTACAATGGTTCGACTTAAGTTATTTCAATTTTACTATGGTACAAAAGAAATTACTTTGGAGAAGAAACTTAAGATAATTACCCAGCATGAAGGCAACAAATCCCTAACTTGAATTTATTTGTTTACTATCAATATTGGTATTTAGTTAGTTACAGTAATTACAGCCTCTCCTCCTCACTTGCTGACATACTCGTTTATCAATGCCTTGGACTTATGACGGGCTATCTGACCAGTATTCATACCTAAATAATCTATATTAGAGCTGATTTCCTCTATTCTGTTTATTACATTATAGAGTACACTACTGCATAAGCATTTAAAAATATACCAGAAATGTTATAAATGGTGCCAAGGTGACATTAAAACATTATCAAAGATAGTTGACACAAACTCACTACCATTATAGCATGATCCTCACTTAGCGATGAATTTGTTTAATGACGTGGTCTCAGGATCAAAACTCCGTCGTTAAGTGAGGGGGGCTGTACAAAATAATAATAATAATAATAATAATGCCTTTATCTCTACTTGTACAAGGTATACAGACCATAGATGACATCAATTACATACTACTATACAGAAAGACCCTTGTTATGCAGAGCATTTCCTGCAAATTAGGTAAATTTTGTCCCCAGGATGCAACCCACACCAGTCAACTAACACCCAGGTACCTATTTTACTGATGGGTGAACAGGGACAGCAGGTGTATTAAGAAAACACATCTTAATGTGTCCAGGTGACATATGAATGCAAGCAGAAAGTCCATGGTTATGCAGAGTATTTTGAGCAACCTGAAGGCTGACTTAAGACCACAAGGTCTTAGGTTAGCCTTCAGGTTGCTCAAACGTTGCTCAGGTTGCTCAAACATTGCTCAGGTTGCTCAAACGTTGCTCAGGTTGCTCAAACGTTGCTCAGGTTGCTCAAACGTTGCTCAGGTTGCTCAAACATTGCTCAGGTTGCTCAAACGTTGCTCAGGTTGCTCAAACGTTGCTCAGGTTGCTCAAACGTTGCTCAGGTTGCTCAAACGTTGCTCAGGTTGCTCAAACGTTGCTCAGGTTGCTCAAACATTGCTCAGGTTGCTCAAACGTTGCTCAGGTTGCTCAAACGTTGCTCAGGTTGCTCAAACGTTGCTCAGGTTGCTCAAACATTGCTCAGGTTGCTCAAACGTTGCTCAGGTTGCTCAAACGTTGCTCAGGTTGCTCAAACGTTGCTCAGGTTGCTCAAACGTTGCTCAGGTTGCTCAAACGTTGCTCAGGTTGCTCAAACGTTGCTCAGGTTGCTCAAACGTTATTGAAACCATGGTCCCTCATGAGCTCAGCTCACTCAGATAAGCTGAGATAATGGGTCTGTACAGTAAGTGTTCACAGTGTAAAAAAATCCTGCCCCATGTGGTGCATGATGGGAAAAGGAAAACCCTGATCATGCGTTTGGTTTAAAATAGTGACTGAGGTGTTTTCTAGGATTGATTTCATAGGCTGTTTCTTGGTATCATTTGATAGAAATGGAAGAAATTCTACTGAAATAGAAAGGATTTTGGTTGGTTCCAGGAAAAGAAGTAGCTTGAAATCGGCCTAAAAGTGGCGGAAATATTTGAATTTTGCCAATTTTCCTGTGGATGGGTAAGGTGCCCCACACCCAAACCATGACCAATCATTCCTGGTTATATTTTGTTATCCGAGAAATAGAGTAAATCTTCTATTGTTGTGTGATTATGAATTCAAAATGGAAGGCAAGTGCAATATAGGAGAGGCCTAGAGATGTGATTAATGAACAAAGAAAGAGTTTTAGTGCCAGGAATATCTACATACGTTCCTTATTTGACACTATTTTTAAATTGGTATATTTTTAATTTTGCATAAAACTGACCAAATTACTGATCCCTGTGAATGTTATGGGGTAGTTGTTGAAGTTGAATGGGCAGTTTCTTGTGCTCAACTGATATAACAAAAGGCAAGCTGGCAAAATAGCTAAGAATTTAGTCAAATGAAACTATGGAATTGACCTAAAATGGGGCTCAAACTGGGCAAAATCACAGCTGCATAAATTGCATCCCAAATTTTGTACTTTTGGTGTCATTACTATCAGAAAAGGATTCTTGATCATTTCACAAGGATTGTTTTTTAAAGTGGACACTGGGAGCAATATTAATTTTGGGGATCTGGAGAGTGAGAGAGTTAAGGAAAACAGACATTAATCGTGTTTTATCCAAGGAACAGCTCCACTTCCATGGATTAAGAACCTTCCAGCAGCCTCAAGGCACATCACTGAAGGAATGATAAGAAAAACCTACCTTAAGGGAAGCACTAGCCATTGTTTCCTCATCAAAAAACCGAAGTAAACTTAAGAGACTTTTTCAATCCTGATGACTGCACCAGTGGCAGTAACTTGTTGCCCTTGTTGTCTTGGTTCAATGATGTCAGCTGACACACTTGTTGTCTTGGTTTAGTAATATCAGTTGATGCACTTGTTGTCTTGGTTTAGTAATATCAGTTGATGCACTTGTTGTCTTGGTTTAGTAATATCAGTTGACACACTTGTTGTCTTGGTTTAGTAATATCAGTTGACACACTTGTTGTCTTGGTTTAGTAATATCAGTTGATGCACTTGTTGTCTTGGTTTAGTAATATCAGTTGACACACTTGTTGTCTTGGTTTAGTAATATCAGTTGACACACTTGTTGTCTTGGTTTAATATCAGTTGATGCACTTGTTGTCTTGGTTTAGTAATATCAGTTGATGCACTTGTTGTCTTGGTTTACTGATGTCAGTTGTCACTGTTGGTTAATGGTTGGAATCTTCATTTCAGCTTCTCATTACTCTGTAAAAGAGAACAAGTGCTTTATGTGTGTTCTTAAGGTTGCAACACCTCGTCCCTGATAATGTATTTACACTATCATATATTAAGTGCTCAATACAACTAGGCATAAAAAAAAAGACGCATAAGTAAAATACATTGCACATACAATACTTGCCTTAAAATATGGCACTTTCCCTTATGCAACTGATGTGTGGAAACAGTAGAAGAGAGGTAAAAGCACCGAACATAACGAACAATGGCTCAATTGAATGCCAACGAAAATGTGGAACACCGAAAAGAGGTGCTGTATATGCGAGGCAGTTCTATATTCCTTTATATATTAAGTGGCGTTCATCACCATTTGTAACCATAAGCCATCCTCCCTTTGCCAGTTGTGATGGAACTGGATCTGCTAGTTCTTTTCTTTACTATTCTTGTTTTCCCAAATAACATTCTACTGTTTTCCAAATGCCATAAGAATGATAAGAACAACTCACCTTAAGGGAAACACTAGCCATTGTTTCTTCATCAAAAACCCAAGTTAACTTAAGAGATTTCTTCGCCTCCTGATGACTGCACCAGTGGTAGTAAGTTGATGCTGTTGTTGTCTTGGTTTAATGATATCAGTTGATGCACTTGTTGTCTTGGTTTAATGATGTCAGTTGATGCACTTGTTGTTTTGCTTTAGTGATGTCAGTTGATGCACTTGTTGTCTTGGTTTAATGATGTCAGTTGATGCACTTGTTGTTTTGCTTTAGTGATGTCAGTTGATGCACTTGTTGTCTTGGTTTAATGATGTCAGTTGATGCACTTGTTGTTTTGCTTTAGTGATGTCAGTTGATGCACTTGTTGTCTTGGTTTAATGATGTCAGTTGATGCACTTGTTGTTTTGCTTTAGTGATGTCAGTTGATGCACTTGTTGTCTTGGTTTAATGATGTCAGTTGATGCACTTGTTGTTTTGCTTTAGTGATGTCAGTTGATGCACTTGTTGTCTTGGTTTAATGATATCAGTTGATGCACTTGTTGTCTTGGTTTAATGATATCAGTTGATGCACTTGTTGTCTTGGTTTAATGATGTCAGTTGATGCACTTGTTGTTTTGCTTTAGTGATGTCAGCTGACAAACTTAGTTAGGAGATTTTCCAGACAGTGGTCGATTTTCTCAAGCTGCTCCCAGAATTGCTGTGAAGTTGCATCCAGAGGTTTCTTTACAACCACAATGACAATGTTTTGGTTTTCAGTCTTTACCGTCAAAACTTCAACTACATCATTTGAGGTGTTTAGTGGTTCTGAGCAAATGAACGACTGTGTGATGCACAGGCCTCAATTTTTTTTTATTGTATTACCTACAGAAAATTTTTATCTTAAATTCTATAAGAAATTTTTTTTTTTTGTTTTCAAAAATTCTTGGACCCTGGCTCACACTTTTGAGGTTTGGCCTCTGGGCCCTGAAAGGGTTAAAAACTGTAGTGTAAAGCACCCTTCTGGCAAGACAGTGATGGAGTGAGTGATGGTGAAAGTTCTTCTTTTTCGGGCCACCCTACCTTGGTGGGAATCGGCCAGTGTGCTAATAAAAATACAGTGGACCCCCGGTTAACGAACTTTTTTCATTCCAGTAGTATGTTCAGGTGCCAGTACTGACCGAATTTTTTCCCATAAGGAATATTGTGAAGTAGATTAGTCCATTTCAGACCCCCAAACATACACGTACAAACGCACTCACATAAATACACTTACATAATAGGTCGCATTTGGAGGTGATCGTTAAGTGGGGGTCCACTGTAATCTTATATTTACTACCAGTACATATACAAAGTATACAGACCATAGCTGACATCAGTGACATAGTACTATATAGAAAGACCCTTTTTATGCAGAGCATTTTGGGCAAATTAGGTTAGTTTTATCCTAGGATGCAACCTACACCTGTCAACTAACACCCAGGTACCATTTTACTGATGGGTGAACATAGACAATCGGTGTATGGAAACACGTTCGATGTTTCCGCCCCTTTGCCGGGAATGGAACCCGGACCCTCACCATGTGAAGCGAGAACTCTTGCAACCAGGCCACAGGGCATCATATTCCAGTGGTTGTTTACTAATGTTTGTTAAGATGAAGGTGGGGTAGTGGTCAGTAGTGCTGTCTGTGATTATCCCTGATTTAAGGGGAGCTAGTATATTAGTCCATATATGGTCAATTATGGTTGCACTTGTCTCAATTAGTCTGGTTGATTTTGTTATAGCTGGTATGAGTAGTGTGTTGTTCATATTGTTGATGAAATCAGTTACTGGTTGGTCATCTGATAGGCCAAGGTAAATGTTGAAGTCTCCGGCTAGGAGAAGGTGGTGGTTGTTCATTTGGTTGTTTGTTATTAGTGTCTTTAATTTATCACTGAAATCTGGGATGTTTGCATGAGGCATCCGGTAAATGGCACCGATTGTTATAGGAGTCTTAAGGCTTTTTACGGTAAAATTTGCAAAAATATATTCTCCATATTCATCACTATAGCAAGTGGTGTTATAAAATGATAGTTCATTAGAGTAATAGATGGCAATACCACTGCAAACTTGGTATGGTCAGCAGCAGTGGATTGATGTGTATTCTGGTAGTGAGTAGGTATCTATTGTGTCCTGTGAGAATAATACAGGAGAATAATACAGGAGAATAATACAGAGAGAATAATACAGAGAGAATAATACAGAGAGAATAATACAGAGAGAATAATACAGAGAGAATAATACAGAGAGAATAATACAGAGAGAATAATACAGGAGAATAATACAGGAGAATAATACAGGAGAATAATACAGGAGAAATAGATGGCAATACCACTGCAAACTTTGTATTGTCAGCAGCAGTGGACTGATGTGTATTCTGGTAGTGAGTAGGTATCTATTGTGTCCTGTGAGAATAATACAGGAGAATAATACAGGAGAATAATACAGGAGAAGATTGTCTTTAGGGAATGAAGAAGTACCAGGAAGTCATCATAGTGTTTACTTAGGGATCTAATATTGTAATTGAGAACTGTTATGTTTGTGGCATTACTTAGGAGAGTGCAGGCTTGTGATGCTGTGTAATAGAGGCAGTTACTTTCCATTAAATTTTGATTGGGAGTTAGGTTACATAGATTTAGATCTGGGTCGACATGATCATTCAGCATTTAGGTTAAATAATAGTTATTTATATTATTTACAGTGTGTTGAGTTCCAGTAATGATATATGTAATAAGGGGATGATTGGACAAGTGTATCTAATGTATGTTGGTCAAGTAGAGTGTAAAAACTAATTATTATTATTATTAGAATCAAAAAGAAGCGCTAAGCCACAAGGGCTATACAGCTTAAAAAAAAAAAAAAAAAATAATAATAATAATAATAATAATAATAATAATAATAATAATAATAAAGATAAAGAACTTAAGTATTGACTATGTATTAAGATATTAAGACTAAGATTATAAGATAATGTAGCACCAGACTATGACTTATAATGGCACTGAAGCCAACATAAGTTGTTTACAATAGATATTTTTATTTTAATCAAGGGGTAAGCGCTAAACCCGTAGGATTATACAGTGCCTGAGGGGGGGGGGATGTGGAAAATATTCAGTTTTAATTCAGGGAACTGGAGCACAGATCCAATTCCCTAGATCAAAAGCCTCTCACCAGCATCAAGGAACCTTCTTTGAGGGGTTTACAATAGACAGTAGAATAAAATATGCACAGTTTTAAATTAAAGACTATATGGGTTTTAGCAGTAATATAATAAGATGGTAAATCTTGATAAATACTGACCCAAAAAATTTTTTGGTGCGAGACCTGGTCACAGACCGGGCTGCAGGGGGCGTTGACCCCCAAAACCCTCTCCAGATATACTCTAGGTAATTATTACACACAGAAAATTACCCACTTCATATAATTTTTTTTTTTTAAATATTATGAGCACTAGCAGTAGAAACATAGATGAACATTTGGACAGTTAAGGGTTTAAACACAGCCACTAATTATTTACAACACTTCTACAGTGGACCCCCGGTTTACGATCACCTCCCAATGCGACCAATTATGTAAGTGTATTTATGTAGGTGCGTTTGTACGTGTATGTTTGGGGGTCTGAAATGGACTAATCTAATTCACAATATTCCTTATGGGAGCAAATTCGTTCAGTACTGGCACCTGAACATACTTCTGAAATGAACCATACCCCGACCGGGATTGAACCCGCGGTCAGAGAGTCTCAAAACTCCAGCCCGTTGCGGGTTCAATCCCGGCCGGGGTATGGTTTGTTTGCAATCGTGTCATTACGATTTCGTGAGTTCTGGAATGAAATAATATCGTAAACCGGGGGTCCACTGTATATATTCTGCCTTGGTGGGATACAGCTGGTGGTTTGTTGGAAGAAGACATCCACGTATCATATTATCCACCATGCAAAAATACAGATTAACTGGGATACTCCTTCCAAATCAGTATTACCTTCTAGTTAATTATCCAACAATGGTATGTAAGGGAGGGGTGACATACAAGGATAAAATCAAAATGGATAAAATGGCTACAATTTACTGATTAAATGAAAGGCAGGAAGTACACTTTTACCTTATACTTCACACAATAACTTTAAGAATACAAATATTACACATTATAACATTGTGAGGTATGCATAAGGCACATTTCCCTAAGAAAACAGAAAAGATGTAAACTAGAAACAGAGGCGGCCTCTACAAACAAAGGCGAAGAATTGCAGCTACTCAAAAGGGCAAGTTTATCTGAAGCACTGGCCAGAGAAATGGAAAATACTGAACTTAAGCTTAAGGAATCATACAAGAGCCAAGAAACAGAGAAAGAACGTAAAGCCATAAATGAAAATTGAAAAACCCAAAATATTCCATTTCTTACATCAATGAAAAGCAGGGGTGCCACTTGCATGATAAAAGACAACTCAATAAATGTCAGGGGCCCAAAACTGTTTGCCTCCCAGCATACAAAAGGAGACAGTCAATAGACCCCTTGGCTGTCTTCAAGAAGGCTTTGGACAGGCACCTAAAGTCAGTACCTATCAGCCGGGCTGTGGTTCATACGTTGGTTCATGTGCGGCCAACAGTAACAGCCTGGTTGATCAGGCCCTGATCCCTAGCTCCTACACTTCTCTTGTATAGCAAAGAAACATTATACAGCATTATTATGCTGAAGGCACATACCATATCTTAAGTACCGTCTGGTACCAGTAAGCAATTATAAACATAATACGTACTAATATGTACGTACAAGTGAGTGTGTGAGAATGTGTGTATGTGCTCCAAGTAGTTCGCCATGTCTCAAGACTTGACTCGACTTAAACAGTGACTGACTACATGTTCTCAAATAATTGAACTTCTTGATCAGCCTGGCAATCAGAACAGCTTGCTTGAAAAATAAGGTGAACAATTTGCTGAACACAATTTGACAAGTAGCAGCACAGTGTCAGGAAGGAGACAAAATAACAACCCTAACTGGGGACCATCAGGAGATCCTCCATGAAAGTGACAAAACTCCCTTAATACTGAATCTAGGTTCTGCATAACTAAATCCACGACTATGACGGCGCACAGATACCAAGCAAATTAGGTCAGAAGCTACAGCTCAGGACCTGGGTAACCTTAGAGTGTCAGTGTGACACACAACCTCAGTAAAACATCAAAAATCACTAAGTCTGAGCTATGTTTTGTGAACAGAGTTACACAAAGTTCCAAGAAGTACGTTTCATCTCACCACCGAAATCATACTCTACCAAAACAGAGTCTAAATAACGAACAAACAACAGGAGAGAGCGAGAGAGATGTTGGTCGCACAAGGACCAGCAGAGAAGAGAGCGATGAAGGCAAGACAGTCTCCAATCACAGGTGCAATCACGCGACTGATCACATGATTTGCCCAGCAACTGCTCCAGCCCGGAGCCGGCAGGTAAACAAGTGAATGGTAGTTAACAAGGTAGTTTGCCAATGCGGGCAGCCACTCAACTCTCAAACAGCGAGCACAGAAAGTGTAAATGTTACATCCTACCTAATAATATAAGCCAAGTCAAATAATTACATAAGTAAAGATATTTTCAGTTTCGCTAATACTGAAAATATCAGCAATATAAAATTATACGAAATACACTTTATAATTACAATATATATAGATACATTATTTATAAATACATACTGTGTCCCATTTAGGGAGTGCAATATGGACCAAGCTGCATTTGCATTGACCCACACAATACCCTCTAGATATACTCCAGGCAGGTATAGATATCTCTCTCGCAGATTTGGATGAAAGAAATGAGGGTCACAGATGGAGCTCCTGAGATATATAGTTGAACCTCGGTTTTTGTACGCCCCAGTTTTCACAGGATTCAGTTTTCGACGACTTTTTCCGTCAAAATTTTGTCCCAGTTTTCATACATCACCTCGGCTTTCGTAGAGCTGACAATGGTCCATACCAAACGCGCCCACGTCACTTGGCCATTCAAGCGCTGAGTGACTCAGTCTGCCTTTGTTTATTGTTGAGTGAGCATCACCCTGCGCATTCAGCCAAAACATTTCATAATAATCTAGGATTTTAAAGGATTTGAGACTGACCCTGACGACCCTGTGCCTGTTGTGGAATCTATTGTGTCTTGGGGAAGTCCACGGGGTTGGATGTGAGTGGCCAGGATGTGGAATAGTTGGTGGACGACCACAGGGAAGAGATAACCACTGAAGAGCTGCAACACCTTCAACTGGAACAGCAACGGATCACAACTGAGGAAATTGCTTCAGAGGAGGAGGAAGACAGGGGAGAATGTGCCTTTTTTAGTGATTAAGAATATGTGTGCAAAGTGGAGTTGCAAAGTTTTGTGGAGAAATATCACCCTAACAAAGCTGTTGCAAGCCATGTCTGCAACATGTTCAATGACAATGCCTTGTCCCATTTTAGCCAAATCTTAAAGACACCAGAAACAGATCTCTCTGGACAGACGTTTTATGTGACAGGAGTACAGTAACTCTCAAGTTGGTCCTAGTGCCAGTAAAAGACAAAGAGAAGTAACCCCGAAAAGGGCCTTGATACCAGAAGTCCTTATGGAAGGTGATTCCACTTCCAAACAATAGCCTCTCCTCCCTTTCCCCTCCTCGCTGTCTTTCATATGCCAACAAGTCTTCAATAAAGGTAAAAGTGATGTTAAATGTTCATTTATCCATTTCATTAGTCATTTATATTTACAGTGGTCCTTCGTTTTTCGTAATTAATCCGTTCCTGGAGGAGCTACTATAAACGAAATTTACGATTTGCTAATCAATTTTCCCCATAAGAAATAATGTAAATACAATTAATCCGTTCCTGACACCCAGAAGTATTAAAACAAAAAAATTTTTTACATGAAATATACATGTAGTACATAAACAATACAATGGGAAATGATGAATGAAACATTAACAGCATAACACCTTTATTGGAGATTCTTCTAAGTGTATGGGAGACTGGAGGAGGAGAGAGATTGGATTCTTTACAGTTTGGAAGGGAAATCCCCTTCCAGCAACACCTCAGATACCAATTGCTTCTCTGGGTTTGCTTCTCTTCTCTGTTTCTTAATGCCACTAGGACCACCTTGAGAGTCACTGGAGTCCTGTCTCGCAAAGTAACTGTGGAGAGAGCTCTGTTTCTGGCGTCTCTTTAACACTTCCCTAAAATGGCCCAAGACTTTGTCACTGTACATATTTCTCACCTTTACCACAGGCTTGGCACAAGGAGCTTTCTTTGGAGTCATGGTAGCTTATTTAGTACTTGCAAGCACTAAAATGAGTGGAATATTATGAAATATTTCATAGGAGCACTTGCGGGGACCTTCACTCACTGGTAAACAATGCCAGACTGGCTGGGTAGGGAGGCCTCCCCGGCTCACACCGTGCATACGCGTCCCGAACGAACTACTATTCGCGAGTCAACCTATGAAAACCGAGTCCATGTTTATACAAAAATACCCCTATGATTTGCGAAATTTATGAGTGCCGAGAACTACGAAAAGCGAGGGACCACTGTATTTCTAATTGTTTTCTGTATGTAAAACTATAGTTATTCTCTATAAAATGTATTTTTTGATAATATTTTTGGGTGTCTGGAAAGGATTAATTGGATTTACATTATTTCTTATGGGAAATATTGCTTCAGTTTTTGTACAATTCGGTTTTCGTCAGACTTTCTGGAATGAATTAATCACGAAAACAGAGGTTCCACTGTATTGACAAGATGGCTTCCAATTGCTGTTGCAACTTCAGAAGGGTCTGCTATGCTGACACCAGCAACCCTAAGGATGAGAGCTGCATCTGGAGAGAACCTGACACTCAATTTCTGTACTTTCTTCCAAACTGTACTCATAGAGGAAGTGGGAGTGATGGTAGAAACATAATCCTGCCAATGTCTTTTGTTTCATGGATTATGGGTCGGGCAACTGCCCTCTCGTTTAAAATCAAGAAGTTGCTCTGTGGTTCTATTGTAATGCTAACTGCTGTATGCGGTACACTTCAAATGCACGACATGTGCACAAGTAGACCACCATTTCTGAGAGGATCTACTTATTGTTTAGGAATTGTACTTAAAGCTGTGGTTAAATCTGAGGTAAATAACAGCTCACCAGAGGACAACAAAGAAAAAGGCGCTGGGTTTCCTAATGGTACAGTTTCCTCTGACCCCCACTATATGCAGCACTAGCATCACCACCACCACCAGTTATTTCTAGTAATGTATCAACACCATTTTGCAAAGCATCATCTGCATTTTTGACACCACAAGTTGAAGCTCTATTTTGTATTCCTAGAGTTTGTATGTCTAGGTCTGTACCAGTTTTGTCAGAAATAGCAGGATCACTATCTCCAGCTGGCATACTGCCTCTTATTTTGAGATCTTTACAGGCACTGTCTTTGTGGAAACTTACTTGGTCCCCAAAAATATTCCACTGATGGGTTCACACCGTATGAGCTGTAGAAGCTCCTAACATTTCACAGATAGGTCCTCTGAGTTTTGCAAGCCCCCACAACCACCCAAAACACACACACTCTTGTTGGGAAAGGTTGCGAGACTGTACATATTAACTGATAAATATACCCTTCAAGGAAGGTGTGGGTAGGTTTATACAGTTCTTCTTTCTTTCTTTCAATGTACCAGCCGTATCCCACCGAGGCGGGGTGGCCCAAAAGAAAAAACTAAAGTTTCTCCTTTTAAATTTAGTAATATATACAGGAGAAGGGGTTACTAGCCCCTTGCTCCCGGCATTTTAGTCGCCTCTTACAACACGCATGGCTTACAGAGGAAGAATTCTGTTCCACTTCCCCATGGAGATAAGAGGAAATAAACAAGAACAAGAATTAGAAAGAAAATAGAAGAGAACCCAGAGGGGTGTGTATATATATGCTTATACATGTATGTGTAGTGTGACCTAAGTGTAAGTAGAAGTAGCAAGACTTACCTGTAATCTTGCATATTTATGAGACAGACAAAAGACACCAGCAATCCTACCATCATGTAAAACAATTACAGGCTTTCGTTTTACACTCACTTGGCAGGACGGTAGTACCTCCCTGGGCGGTAGCTGTCTACCAACCTACTACCTACAGTTTATACAGTTAGTAACTAATATTAGGATTATTGAGGCAACTTTAGATATTAATAATGTAATCCTAGGGCCTTAACATTGGTAGGCTTAGGCTTTTAATAAAGGTGAATATTAGGTTATGTTAGCCAAGGAGAACTGGCAACCCCATGCTTGAATTAGGCGGGAGAGAGATGCCAGCTCTCCCTTCTTGGACTGGACACCGTGGAGACAACAGTACCCAGAGCTACAGCTTGGTGCCCCACGTGTCTCCAAAATACTTGGCCTGAGGAATAAAGAATCATAGAGGCTTCCCAATGTACTGTGGGTATTCGTCTCTATCCAGGTCCCCACAGTAAGACAATACCTTTCATTTCTCTTAGTATAAGTATAGCTGGCCGGCGATATTCTGAGGAAGGTGCGTCATTTGAGCTGTGGGTTATAAGCGGGCAAATGCCCACTGAAAGGTAATAATTGTGGGCATCTCCCCTTAAGCATTAGTCTGGAAGCTAGCATCACTTACTGCATAAATATGGCTTTGGGAATATCCTTTGAAATCAGAGAGCTGAGGTGCAGGTAGGACACTAATACCTTCTGAATACTTGCAGAAATTAAGCCCTTCACTGCACGTGTTGTCATGAAGGTGAGAGACCAGAGGGGTCTAAGTCTTGAGGAGACTGGAAGAACCTGGTGACATTATTCTCCACCAAGTAAGATAGTCCTTTTATTTGTGCATGTAGTTGGGAATTTTTCTTGCGAGTTCAGTTATATATGGAAAAGTGTCCCATAAATTACTTGAGACTGAGAACTATTCTCGGGGTCTGTGTCAACAGCACCTGCTAGGGTAAGCATCTCACTTGGAGGCAGTCCAGACAAATTTCTAGTCTTTGAAGGAAGCACCAGGGCTGACAGCACCAACTTGAACATTATCTTGCATCACTGAGTTCCCCCTGCTGTCCTGCTTTCTGATCCCCACGTTTCATTGTGACATGCTGTACTTTCTAGATCCTCTCTTAACCCTTTGACTGTCGCGGCCGTATATATACGTCTTACGAGGTACCATGTTTGACGTATATATACTCATAAATTCTAGCGGCTTCAAATCAAGGAGAAAGCTGGTAGGCCCACATGTGAGAGAATGGGTCTGTGTGGTCAGTGTGCACCATATAAAAAAAATTCTGGAGCACGCAGTGCATAATGAGAAAAAAAAAACTCCGACCGTTTTTTTTAATTAAAATGCCGAGTTTATGGTCTATTTTCGTATAGTATTTATGGTTGTATTCTCGTTTTCTTGGTCTCATTTGATAGAATGGAAAACATATTATAGAAATAGAGGTGATTTTGATTGATTTTACTATAAAAAGAACCTGGAAATGGAGCTCAAAGTAGGGAAAATGTTTGATTTTTGCCAATGTTCAAAAGTAAACAAATGATGTCATTGTCCAATAAATGTCCAACTAGCCATTCTAATATGCAGTCATGAATGGGTTGACATTATTTGTACAATTATTACAATATTGCAGTAGTCTGCATAACAGTAAGTCTTCTATTTTTTGTTTGAATAAAAGTTCAAAATAGAAAGCAAGAGTAATATCAGAGGGGCCTGGAGACATGACTGATGAACAAAGAAAATGTTATTTTAGAGCCAGGAATGTCTGCATTGTTCATTCTGGACCTTATTTTGAAATTGTCATATTTTTTAATTTTCGTGAAATTGGCCAAATTGCAAATTTCTGACCACATTATTGGGTAGTTGAAATCGGTAAATGGGCAGTTTCTTGTACTCAATCGATAGAAAAAATGGAGTTCTAGAGAAATAGCTATGAGTTTGGTCGACTGGAACAACGGAATTAACCGAAAATAGGACTCAAAGTGGGGGAAATCGCCTATTTGTAAATATCGCCGAGGTCGCTAACTTCGCGAAAGCATAATTCCGTCAGTTTTCCATCAAATTTCGTTTTTTTGGTGTCATTACAATCGAGAAAAGATTCTCTATCATTTCATAAGAAAAAATAATTTTTTTTTTAAATTTTGCGACACCAGGAGACACCTCAGGATTGGGGGTTGCGACAGTCAAGGGGTTAATTCTTCACTTTCCAGTCATATAAAACTCAATTCCTCAAAGGATTTTTTTTTTTTGTTAGTGTTTCTATAGTTTATGATGTAATATGCTCCCACTATCTTGTGTCTTCCAAGGAGACCCCAAAACACTTCGCTACTTTAATATCAGTGTTGGTACAGGTAACAATATTGATGCATGAAACTTGACACCACTTCTGGCAAAGGTTCCTCTTCAGTATGACTTCTCATGTGACTTACTTAAGCTCCTTTTAAAAGAAGTCTTTCGGATATTCTGAACACTGATACGGCTTCTCTCCAGTATGAGTACTCATGTGACGAACTAATCCCGATTTAGCAGAAAAGTCTTTGAGACATTTTGAACACTGATATGGCTTCTCTCCAGTATGAGTTCTCATGTGACTGACTAAATTTGATTTTGTAGAAAAATCTTTGAGACATTCTGAGCACTGATATGGCTTCTCTCCAGTATGAGTTCTCATGTGATTCATTAAATCAGAGTTTCGAGAAAAGTCTCTAAGACATTCTGAGCACTGATATGGCTTCTCTCCAGTATGAGTTCTCGTGTGACTAACTAAATTTGATTTTACAGAAAAGTCTTTGAGACATTCTGAACACTGGTATGGCTTCTCTCCAGTATGAGTTCTCATGTGATTCATTAAATCAGACTTTCGAGAAAAGTCTCTCAGACATTCTAAACACTGATATTGCTTCTCTCCAGTATGAGTTCTCATGTGACTAACTAAACTTAATTTTGTCGAAAAGTCTTTGAGACATTCTGAACACTGATATGGCCTCTCTCCAGTATGAGTTCTCATGTGATTCATTAAATCAGACTTCCGAGAAAAGTCTTTGAGACATTCTGAACAGTGATATTGCTTCTCTCCAGTATGAGTTCTCATGTGACTAAATAAATTTGATTTTGTTGAAAAGTCTTTCAGACATTCTGAACATTGATATGGTTTCTCTCCAGTATGAGTTCTCATGTGATTCGTTAAATCAGACTTTCGAGAAAAGTCTTTGAGACATTCTGAACACTGATATGGCTTCTCTCCAGTATGAGTTCTCATGTGACTAAATAAATTTGATTTTGTCGAAAAGTCTTTCAGACATTTTGAACACTGATATGGCTTCTCTCCAGTATGAGTTCTCATGTGATTGACTAAATTAGACTTATAAAAAAAGTCTTTCAGACATTCTGAACATTGATATGGCTTCTCTTCAGTATGAGTTTTTATGTGTCTTATTAATCTTGATTTTACAGGAAAGTGTTTCAGACATTCTGAGCACTTAAATGGCTTCTCTCCAGTATGAGTTCTCATGTGACTGGCTAAACATGACCTTCTAGAAAAGTCTTTTAGACATTCTAAACACTGATATGGCTTCTCTCCAGTATGAGTTTTCATGTGTCTTATTAATCTTGATTTTGTGGAAAAGTCTTTGAGACATTCTGAACACTGAAATGGCTTCTCTCCAGTATGAATTCTCATGTGACTGACTAAACATGAGTTTCGAGAGAAGTCTTTCAGACATTCTGAACACTGATATGGTTTCTCTCCAGTATGAGTTCTCATGTGACTAACTAAATTTGATTCTGTAGAAAAATCTTTCAGACATTCTGAACACTGATATGGCTTCTCTCCAGTATGAATTCTCATGTGACTAACTAAATTAGACTCATAAAAAAAGTCTTTTAGACATTCTGAACAATGATATGGCTTCTCTCCAGTATGAGTTTTCATGTGTCTTATTAACCTTGATTTTACAGAGAAGTCTTTCAGACATTCTGAACACTGATATGGCTTCTCTCCAGTGTGAGTTCTCATGTGCTGTAGCAAGTAACAATTTTTAGAAAAATCTTTCAGACACACTGAACATTGAGGTGTTTTTTTGTCTGTAATAAATTCGGTCAGATATTCACACTGAGGTTGTTGTGAAGATTGTTTGAGTGAGTGTGATTGTTGATCTAATTGGCCTCGTACATGAACAACTGTACATTGTGTTGCCTCAACACATTGTTTTCCAAGTATTTTGGACATAGTGAACAATAAATTCTCAAATGTATTAACCTGTTTAACCAGAGGAGATTTTGAGATATCTTATTTCACATAAAAATATTTCTGTAAAATACTGTTATTATAAATATAAGAAGCACTAAACCTGTAAGGGTAATAGTGTGTCCGAGGAATGTGATGAAACTAGCTGATATTTATGACGCATTAACCACATGACACTGTTGCTGACACTGTAACTGTTGTATTAACACTGTAGTTAGTATTATCTTTATTATCAACACTAATTGTCACTGTATCAACACCCTCGTGTTGTTACTATTAACACTATTGTTGTCACTATTATTTACACTGTAGTTAATGTTACTGTATTACCACGGTAGTTATTATTGACACTGTAGATGGTGTTGTCATTGCATTAATACTGTAGTTACTGTTGTCACATTATACATTATAGTATTTGTAGAACTTACAGGAGATTTCTAACACTGATGTTGGAACTACAAGTATCACCTTGTACCAGGATAACCTGCAGTACAAGTGCCACTTTGTACCAGGATGACCTGCAGTACTGACACAACAAGTGCCACCTTGTACCAGGATGATCTGGAGTATTGATATAAGTGCCACTTTGTACAAGGATGACCTGCAGTGTTGACACTACAAGTGCCACCTTCTTGTACCAGGATGACCTGTAGTATTGACACAAGTGCCAGCCTCCATTATCAGAATGACCTGCAAAATGAAACTGAAATTTATATTTTATTAATCATTAGATTATTATTATTTTAAACACACCAGCCATCTCCCCTATGGCAGGGTCAGTTGATAAAAAAAGAAACACTGTCTCCATCACTCACTCCATCACTGTCTTGCCAGAGGACTGATATTACAGTTTAGATGCCAATCCAAACTGCAAATATCCTCACTTATCCTTCAGAGTACAGGCACTGTTCTTCAGATCACCAACCCTCCTTAAGAATGCAGGCCCTGTACTTCGAACCTCCACTGATCATTCAGAGTGCAGGTAATGTACTTCCCACCACCACTCCTTCAGAGTGCAAATACTGTACTTCTCACCACCATTCCTCCTTCAGAGCGCAAATACTGTATTTCTCACCACCACTTCTTCAGAATGTAGGCACTGTACTTTGATGGAAAACTTACAGAATTACACTCTTGCAAAGTTAGCGTTCTTGGCGATATTTACATGTCGGCGATTTTGCCCACTTTGAGCTCCATTTCTGGCCAATTCCAATGGTCCAGTCAACCAAACTCATAGCTATTTTCTAAGTACAGTGGACCCCCAGTTTACGATATTTTTTCATTCCAGAAGTATGTTCAGGTGCCAGTACTGAACAAATTTGTTCTCATAAGGAATATTGTGAATTAGATTAGACCATTTCAGAGCCCCAAACATACACGTACAAACGCACTAACATAAATACACTTACATAATTGGTCGCATTGGGAGGTGATCGTAAAGTGGGGGTCCACTGTACTCCTTTCATTCCAGCATTTGAGTACAAGAGTCGTCCATTTACCTATTTCAACTACCTAATAAAGTGATCAGAAATTAGTAATTTGGCCAATTTCAAACAAAATTCAAGAAAGGCAATTTCAAAATAGGGTCCAAAATAAACAATGCAGACATTCCTAGCACTAACCCTTTCAGGGTCCAGAGGCCAAATCTCAAAGTGTGAGCCAGGGTCCAAGAATTTAAAAAAAAAAAAAAAAAAAAAAAAAAATCTTACAGAATTAAAGATAATTTTTTTGTAGGTAATAAGAGAAAAAAAAATTCCAATCAGTACTTACCGAGATATAGAGGCATGAGGTTGACCCTCAATGACTGGGTGGCGGCAACATCCGTGACTTGCGTAAAGTTGTATTATTTTATTTTACGTTTTGGTTGCTGTTTTTCTTTTCCTTTCTAAATTTTTTCCGCAACTTTTCTGGCCTATGAGACCAATATAATGTATAACTGTACACTCGTATGCAACACAATAACTGCGCTAATTTAACATTATTTTCCTTACAAAACTTGTTTACAAGGTTATTGTAAACAAAATAATGATAAAAATATTAGTGCAGTTATTCTGTTGAATACAACGGTACCATATAGTACCATATGGTACAATGGTACCATATGGTACAATTTACCATATGGTACAGATACAGGGATCCCAGTGGAAATAAGTCACCCTGACTTTTTTGGGTTATCCCAGGATATTTACACATTTACTGTTGCATTGGGCTGGTGCAGTGTGCTGCATGCTCGTGGCACCATATGGTACATTGTACCATATGGTACCATTGTACCATATGGTACTATATGATACCGTTGTATTCAACACAATAACCACTAATATTTTCATCATTATCTCATTTACAATAATTGTTTACAACAAAAAATATACAAAAATGTTATATACTGTATTAGTAATATTCTGTTACATATTTACATAGGTACAGCCACTGGACATGTTGCTAGAACTGCCACAGTCTGTGAAAGTCTCTGAAAGAAGGTGTCATGTACAGTTGTGTTTTGCTTATCTGTGAACCAGTATGATTTTATATTATGCTTATAGACATGAGGCAGAAGCATTATTGTTGCAAAAAAACAAAACAAAAGAACATATACATTTCAGCCACGGTTGTCTTCCACTGGTGGATGACGAAGCGCTGAGTCAGTGGCTTGGGTCCCAGACTCACTCCCAGTCTGGGATGGTGCCTCGTGGCACCACCGCCACCTACTGACCATGTGATACAGGGTGTCATGTGGTGTAGGGTACCATATGATACAGAGTACCATATGGTGCAGGGTACCATACAGTACAGGGCACCATATGGTACAGATACAGGCATCGCTACGGAAATAAGTCACCCTGACTTCTTTTTGGGTTATCCTAGGATCTTTACACATATGCTGCTATGTACGATAATATATGTAATATTATTTGTGTATACCTGAATAAACTTACTCGAGCGCATGTGGCATCGTAAGTTTATTCAGGTATACACGAATACACTTACATAGATTATCATAGCAGCATATGTGTGGAGAACCTAGGATAACCCAAAAATATCAGACAGACTTATTTCCATTATGGTACCATTGCACCATATGGTATCATTGCACCATTGTACAAAAAAGTACCATTGTACCATATGGCACTATTGTACAATATGGTACCATTGTACCATATGATACCATTGTACCACTTCCATCAGTGTTAGAACTATAACTTGGGAAGAGGAGAGTCAGAATTCGCCAGGGAGTGAGAGGTTCCTTGCCGCCAGGCATGGTGAACAAAGCGTACTTAGGCAGCATTCCCATAATAATATGTGGATGCCCAGATTTTTTGCTTACTGTGCACACTGACCACACAGACCCAGTCTCTTAGATGTAGGCCTACCAGCCTTCTCACGCTAAATTTGAGGCCACTAGAATTTTGGTGTAATTCTACGGTTTGGACCCTGGCTTCATAGCCATAGAACTACAGCACGGACCCTCAAAGGGTTAATATATGATAGTGAAAATGTGTTATCAGGCTTTTGTATGCATTTGAAAGTAAAAAAAAGTTTAAGATTCACTTTACAGATAATTTTTGCTTTACAGCAGCAGCCTGGAACCTAACCTGCTGTATAAGCAGGGCCCTACAGTAGCCTGGAACCTAACCTGCTGTATAAGCAGGGCCCTACAGTAGCCTGGAACCTAACCTGCTGTATAAGCAGGGCTCTACAGTAGCCTGGAACCTAACCTGCTGTATAAGCAGGGCCCTACAGTAGCCTGGAACCTAACCTGCTGTATAAGCAGGGCCCTACAGTAGCCTGGAACCTAACCTGCTGTATAAGCAGGGCCCTACAGTAGCCTGGAACCTAACCTGCTGTATAAGCAGGGCTCTACAGTAGCCTGGAACCTAACCTGCTGTATAAGCAGGGCCCTACAGTAGCCTGGAACCTAACCTGCTGTATAAGCAGGGCCCTACAGTAGCCTGGAACCTAACCTGCTGTATAAGCAGGGCTCTACAGTAGCCTGGAACCTAACCTGCTGTATAAGCAGGGCCCTACAGTAGCCTGGAACCTAACCTGCTGTATAAGCAGGGCCCTACAGTAGCCTGGAACCTAACCTGCTGTATAAGCAGGGCTCTACAGTAGCCTGGAACCTAACCTGCTGTATAAGCAGGGCCCTACAGTAGCCTGGAACCTAACCTGCTGTATAAGCAGGGCTCTACAGTAGCCTGGAACCTAACCTGCTGTATAAGCAGGGCCCTACAGTAGCCTGGAACCTAACCTGCTGTATAAGCAGGGCCCTACAGTAGCATGGAACCTAACCTGCTGTATAAGCAGGGCTCTACAGTAGCATGGAACCTAACCTGCTGTAAAAGCAGGGCTCTACAGTAGCCTGGAACCTAACCTGCTGTATAAGCAGGGCCCTACAGTAGCCTGGAACCTAACCTGCTGTATAAGCAGGGCCCTACAGTAGCCTGGAACCTAACCTGCTGTATAAGCAGGGCCCTACAGTAGCCTGGAACCTAACCTGCTGTATAAGCAGGGCTCTACAGTAGCCTGGAACCTAACCTGCTGTATAAGCAGGGCTCTACAGTAGCCTGGAACCTAACCTGCTGTATAAGCAGGGCCCTACAGTAGCCTGGAACCTAACCTGCTGTATAAGCAGGGCTCTACAGTAGCCTGGAACCTAACCTGCTGTATAAGCAGGGCCCTACAGTAGCCTGGAACCTAACCTGCTGTATAAGCAGGGCCCTACAGTAGCCTGGAACCTAACCTGCTGTATAAGCAGGGCTCTACAGTAGCCTGGAACCTAACCTGCTGTATAAGCAGGGCCCTACAGTAGCCTGGAACCTAACCTGCTGTATAAGCAGGGCTCTACAGTAGCCTGGAACCTAACCTGCTGTATAAGCAGGGCCCTACAGTAGCCTGGAACCTAACCTGCTGTATAAGCAGGGCCCTACAGTAGCCTGGAACCTAACCTGCTGTATAAGCAGGGCCCTACAGTAGCCTGAAACCTAACTTGCTGTATAAGCAGGGCCCTACAGTAGTCTGGAACCTAACCTGCTGTATAAGCAGGGCCCTACAGTAGCCTGGGTCCTACAGTAGCCTGGAACCTAACCTGCTGTATAAGCAGGGCCCTACAGTAGCCTGGAACCTAACCTGCTGTATAAGCAGGGCCCTACAGTAGCATGGAACCTAACCTGCTGTATAAGCAGGGCCCTACAGTAGCCTGAAACCTAACCTGCTGTATAAGTAGGGCCCTACAGTAGCCTGAAACCTAACCTGCTGTATAAGCAGGGCTCTACAGTAGCATGGAACCTAACCTGCTGTATAAGCAGGGCCCTACAGTAGCCCAGAACCTAACTTGCTGTATAAGCGGGACCCTACAGTAGCCTGAAACCTAACCTGCTGTATAAGTAGGGCCCTACAGTAGCCTGAAACCTAACCTGCTGTATAAGTATGGCCCTACAGTAGCCTGAAACCTAACCTGCTGTATAAGCAGGGCCCTACAGTAGCCCAGAACCTAACTTGCTGTATAAGTGGGACCCTACAGCAGTCTGGAATTTAACTGCTGTATAAGCAGGGCCTTAAAGTAGCCCAGAAGCTAACCTGCTTTATAAGTGGGGACCTACAATAACTCAGAACATAACCTGCTGTATAAGTGGGGCCCTACAGTAGCCCAAAACCTAATCTGCTGTATAAGCAGTTCCTGCCTGTATTACCATGGCTGTAAAATTATACACAAATAACCCGCACATAGAAGAGAGGAACTTACGACGATGCTTCGGTCCGACTTGGACCATTTACAAAGTCACACTGACGAAAAGTGGAGCAGGATGGCTATATACAGTGGACCCCCGCTTAACGATCACCTCCAAATGCGACCAATTATGTAAGTGTATTTATGTAAGTGCGTTTGTATGTGTATGTTTGGGGGTCTGAAATGGACTAATCTACTTCACAATATTCCTTATGGGAACAAATTCGGTCAGTACTGGCACCTGAACATACTTCTGGAATGAAAAAAGTTCGTTAACCGGGGGTCCACTGTATAGGCAGGAAGAGGTAGTGGTGGTGGTAGTAATAGTAGTGGTGGTAGTAGTAGTAGTAGTAGTAGTAGTAGTAGTAGTAGTAGTAGTAGTAGTAGTAGTAGTAGTAGTAGTAGTAGTAGTAGTAGTAGTGGTGGTAGTGGTAGAAGTAGTAGTAGTAGTAGTAGTGGTAGAAGTAGTAGTAGTAGTAGTAGTAGTAGTAGTAGTAGTGGTGGTAGTGGTAGAAGTAGTAGTAGTAGTAGTAGTGGTAGTAGTAGTAGTAGTAGTAGTAGTAGTAGTAGTAGTAGTAGTAGTAGTAGTAGTGGTGGTAGAAGTAGTAGTAGTAGTAGTAGTAGTAGTAGTAGTAGTAGTAGTAGTAGTAGTAGTAGTAGTAGTGGTAGTAGTAGCGGTAGTAGTAGTATTGGTAGTAGTAGTAGTGGTAGTAGTAGTGGTAGTAGTAGCGGTAGTAGTGGTAGTAGTAGCGGTAGTAGTAGCGGTAGTAGTAGCGGTAGTAGTAGCGGTAGTAGTAGTGGTAGTAGTAGTGGTAGTAGTAGCGGTAGTAGTAGCAGTATTGGTAGTAGTATTGGTAGCAGTATTGGTAGTAGTGGAAGTAGTAGTGGTAGTAGTTGTAGTAGTAGTAGTAGTAGTGGTAGTAGTAGTGGTAGTGGTAGTAGTGGGGAATAAGGAGGAGGAGCCAGTCAAATACAAAGAAAGGGGAGCACTGCAAGGGAGCTAGGTGCCCACAAGGGAGCTAGGTGCCCACAAGGGAGCTAGGTGCCCACAAGGGAGCTAGGTGCCCACAAGGGAGCTAGGTGCCCACAAGGGAGCTAGGTGCCCACAAGGGAGCTAGGTGCCCACAAGGGAGCTAGGTGTCCACAAGGGAGCTAGGTGCCCACAAGGGAGCTAGGTGCCCACAAGGAAGCTAGGTGCCCACAAGGGAGCTAGGTGCCCACAAGTGAGCTAGGTACCCACAAGGGAGCTAGGTGCCCACAAGGGAGCACTGCAAGGGAGCTAGAGTGCCCACAAGGGAGCTAGGTGCCCACAAGGGAGCTAGGTGCCCACAAGGGAGCTAGGTGCCCACAAGGGAGCTAGGTGCCCACAAGGGAGCTAGGTGCCCACAAGGGAGCTAGGTGCCCAAAAGGGAGCTAGGTGCCCACAAGGGAGCTAGGTGCCCACAAGGGAGCTAGGTGCCCACAAGGGAGCTAGGTGCCCACAGAGGGAGAGCAAGTGCACAGAGGTGGGGGGAAGGGGAAGTGATGAAATCATCACTTCCCCTTCCCCTGGCTCCTCCTCCTTAATTCCCCACTACTACCACTACCACAACTACTATTACTACTTCTACCACTACTACTACCACCACCACCACCACCTCTTCCTGCCTATATATAGCCGTCCTGCTCCACTTCTGGTCAGTGTGACTTTGTAAATGGTCCAAGTCGGACCGAAACGTCGTCGTAAGTTCCTCTCTTCTATGTGCGGGTTATTTGTGTATCGTTCCAGCCACGGTATTGTGCCTTTTTTGTTATTGTAAAATTATCATATTTCATTAACCCTTTCAGTAGCTGTCAGGTAGTTTTATGTCATGAACTCAGCTCAATAAGAAAAGCTGTGAGTGGTAGATTTTAATTAAGCAATACCTAACCAAATCTTAATGATGCAATACCTAACCTAATCATAATTAAGCAATAACTAACCTAATCTTAATTATATGATACCTTACCTTACAATACCTAACTTAACCTAACTTTATCACAAAAAGTACGTATTGCGTAACATACACTGGTTCTATTTATTGAAAGTGCAAAAAATGTTCGACTTGAAGTGTTATGATTATTATCATTACTAATATTATTATTATTATTTTGAATTATTATACCTGGAGTGCTATGATTATTATTATTATTATTATTATTATTATTATTATCATTCTGAATTACATTCAAGAGAGAAGCACTAAACCCATAGTAGAATTTAGTGTCTGGAGAAATGGGAGGCAATTTAGGTCAGTTCAAGGAAATGGAAGACAACTCAAGTTCCTTGGATCAAGACTCTCTTATCATGAAGGAATTTTCCACATAAGAAATACACTATTAAAACTGAAGTGTAAATAACTGCCACATTTAGCTACATAATAACAAATCTAGGCCTATGAGGGCCTACATTACTTCCCAGGAAGTACAAGTAGATCAATGAATAGTATAGTGTAAGTAGTGCTGTTTGTGATAAGATTTCGTTCGGATTTTTAACCCCGGAGGGTTAGCCACCCAGGATAACCCAAGAAAGTCAGTGCGTCATCGAGGACTGTCTAACTTATTTCCATTGGGGTCCTTAATCTTGTCCCCCAGGATGCGACCCACACCAGTCGACTAACACCCAGGTACCTATTTGCTGCTAGGTGAACAGGACAACAGGTGTAAGGAATCACGCCGAAACGTTTCCACCCCGCCGGGAATCGAACCCGGACGCTCAGCGTGCGAAGCAAGAGCTTCGCCCGCCAGGCAGCGGGGCACACAGTAACACATATTTGACAGGATCCCAACTGTTTTTAGAGACTTTTATTACGTGTTGGATATCGATGTTGATTTTCCGATTATTATCGAGGTCCAGAAATTTTCCCTCATTATGTTTACCAATAATAATGTTAAACTTAATGTTTAGTTCAACATTGAGTTAACACACAAAATATTGATCTCTTTCTAGACCAAATAGGCCTATGAAGGCCTAAATTACTTGCCAGGTGGGATATATATCACAAAATAATAATATAATAGGTAAAATAAGGCCTACACACCGTCACCTGAGAAATAAAAACTAGAGTGCAAATTTTTAGTAAAAAATAGGCCTATGAAGGCCTAAATACGTCCCCTGGTGCGATATATATCACAAAATTGTATTATAATAGATAAATTAAGTACAACACAACACCTGTAAGAAATATATTAGTGAAATATACGAGTTTTGCATGAAACAAAATTTAACATGTAGGTCTATGAAGGCCTAAATCACTTAGTAGTCTGTCAATAATAACACAAAATATAAGAAAATAATATTAAATAAATGGTAGATAAGAGGAGCTGGAAGAAATATATTGTTGAAAGATACAAGTTGAGGGAAACGTCAATATTTATCATCAATAAAACAACAAGTTAGGTCTATGACGTCATCAATAACTAACATCAACATTAACATCAATATTTCTCACATCATCAATTATCTTGGACCATCAGGTCCCTTAAAACACAAAAAAATAACTAATAAACTCACCTGGAAGATAAATTTGTCGCCGCCATAACAACAACAATAACAACACACATTCATTATTAACAAAATTAATATTTTAAACCATATACTTAATAGTTCATAAATAAATAACATTTATTTTAAAGAGTATATATTATTTTAAAACTTTTCATTAATAACTATACTATAATAAATTTATCTTCAAGAAATTTTGGCTCTAGTGAACAACATCACATTCGTTATTAACAAAATTATTAATATATAACTAATACTTAAACTTCAATAACGATGAATATTTATTTTATTAAGTATAAATTACTTTCAACACATATAATAACTAAAGGTACAATAAATAATAATAAATTAATCTCTGATACCTGGAGAAGGTTCTCGGGGGTCAACGCCCCCGTGGTCCGGTCTGAGACCAGGCATCATGGTGGAACAAGCGTTGATCAACCAGGGTGTTACTGTTGGCCGCACGTAACCCGAAGTACGACCACAGCCCGGCTGGTCAGGTACTGAGTTTAGGTGCATGTCCAGTGCTTTCTTGAAGACAGCCAGGGGTCTTGAAGACAGCCAGGGGTCTTGAAGACAGCCAGGGGTCTTGAAGACAACCAGGGGCCTTGAAGACAGCCAGGGGTCTTGAAGACAGCCAGGGGTCTTGAAGACAACCAGGGGTCTTGAAGACAACCAGGGGTCTTGAAGACAACCAGGGGTCTTGAAGACACCCAAGGGTCTTGAAGACAACCAGGGGTCTTGAAGACTGTAGACAGCCTGTACTGTTAACACAGACAGCCTATGCTGTCTGCCAGCTTAGTTCATATTCCGCGACATTTAAGTGCTGCCCTCTGTAGGCTTACCCAGGTCGGTGGGATGCTGGGCCCATTCGTCCTCACTTCCCCGCCGACTGACTTGAGAGGTACAAGTGCTTCCCCTCCACGGACTGGCTATCGGTCATTCCCTCACATTACCTGTTGTGTACTCACTCCTACCCAATTAAAGCCAAACTAGTCCACGGCCGTATCATTGCTACCTACGCTACCTCCATCGGCACTAAACCGTTGTTCAACAGCAAGAACAGTAATAACAAGACAGCCAGGGGTCTTGAAGACAACCAGGGGTCTTGAAGACAGCCAGGGGTCTTGAAGACAACCAGAGGTCTTGAAGACAGCCAGGGGCCTTGAAGACAGCCAGGGGTCTTGAAGATAACCAGGGGTCTTGAAGACAGCCAGGGGTCTTGAAGACAACCAGGGGTCTTGAAGACAGCCAGGGGCCTTGAAGACAACCAAGGGTCTTGAAGACAGCCAGGAGTCTTGAAGACAGCCAGGGGTCTTGAAGACAACAAGGAGTCTGGAAGACAGCCAAGGGTCTTGAAGGGAGCATGGATCACGGGGGTCGTCCCACAGTTACTAAAAACAACAGACATAGCCCCACTCCACAAAGGGGGCAGTAAAGCAACAGCAAAGAACTACAGACCGATAGCACTAATATCCCATATCATAAAAATCTTTGAAAGGGTCCTAAGAAGCAAGATCACCACCCATCTAGAAACCCATCAGTTACACAACCCAGGGCAACATGGGTTTAGAACAGGTCGCTCCTGTCTGTCTCAACTATTGGATCACTACGACAAGGTCCTAAATGCACTAGAAGACAAAAAGAATGCAGATGTAATATATACAGACTTCGGCAAGTGTGACCATGGCGTAATAGCGCACAAAATGCGTGCTAAAGGAATAACAGGAAAAGTCGGTCGATGGAACTATAATTTCCTCACTAACAGAACACAGAGAGTAGTCGTCAACAGAGTAAAGTCCGCGGCAGCTACGGTGAAAAACTCTGTTCCACAAGGCACAGTACTCGCTCCCATCTTGTTCCTCATCCTCATATCCGACATAGACAAGGATGTCAGCCACAGCACCGTGTCTTCCTTTGCAGATGACACCCGAATCTGCATGACAGTGTCTTCCATTGCAGATACTGCAAGGCTCCAGGCGGACATCAACCAAATCTTTCAGTGGGCTGCAGAAAACAATATGAAGTTCAACGATGAGAAATTTCAATTACTCAGATATGGTAAACACGAGGAAATTAAATCTTCATCAGAGTACAAAACAAATTCTGACCACAAAATAGAGCGAAACACCAACATCAAAGACCTGGGAGTGATCATGTCGGAGGATCTCACCTTCAAGGACCATAACATTGTATCAATCGCATCTGCTAGAAAAATGACAGGATGGATAATGAGAACCTTCAAAACTAGGGAGGCCAAGCCCATGATGACACTCTTCAGGTCACTTGTTCTATCTAGGCTGGAATATTGCTGCACACTAACAGCACCTTTGGCAGGTGAAATTGCTGACCTAGAAAACATACAGAGAACCTTCACGGCGCGCATAATGGAGATAAAACACCTCAATTACTGGGAGCACTTGAGGTTCCTAAACCTGTATTCCCTGGAATGCAGGCGGGAGAGATACATGATTATATACACCTGGAAAATCCTAGATGGACTAGTACCGAACTTGCACACGAAAATCACTCACTACGAAAGCAAAAGACTTGGCAGACGATGCAACATCCCCCCAATGAAAGGCAGGGGTGTCACTAGCACGTTAAGAGACCATACAATAAGTGTCATGGGCCCGAGACTGTTCAACTGCCTCCCAGCATACATAAGGGGGATTACCAACAGACCCCTGGCAGTCTTCAAGCTGGCACTGGACAAGCACCTAAAGTCGGTTCCTGACCAGCCGAGCTGTGGCTCGTATGTTGGTTTGCGTGCAGCCAGCAGCAACATCCTGGTTGATCAGGCTCTGGTCCACCAGGAGGCCTGGTCACAGACCGGGCCGCGGGGGCGTTGACCCCCGGAACTCTCTCCAGGTAAACTCCAGGTAAACAGCCAGGTGTCTTGAAGACAACCAGGGATCTTGAAGACAGCCAGGTGTCCTGAAGGCAGCCAGGGGGCTTGAAGACAGCCAGGTGTATTGCAGACAACCAGGGGTCTTGAAGATAGCCAGGAGTCTTGAAGACAGCCAGGGGTCTTGAAGACAACCAGGGATCTTGAAGACAGCCAGGTGTCCTGAAGGCAGCCAGGGGGCTTGAAGACAGCCAGGTGTATTGCAGACAACCAGGGGTCTTGAAGACAGCCAGGAGTCTTGAAGACAGCCAGGGGTCTTGAAGACAACCAGGGATCTTGAAGACAGCCAGGTGTCCTGAAGGCAGCCAGGGGGCTTGAAGACAGCCAGGTGTATTGCAGACAACCAGGGGTCTTGAAGACAGTCAGGGGTCTTGAAGACAGTCAGGGGTCTTGAAGACAGCCAGGAGTCTTGAAGACAGCCAGGTGTCTTGAAGACAGCCAGGAGTCTTGAAGACAGCCAGGGTTCTATTGGTAATCCCCCTTATGTATGCTGAGAGGCAGCTGAACAGTGTTGAGCCACACTCTTATGTATTTCAAATCCTACCTTACTAACAGGTATCAATACGTCATCATTAAGGACACAAGGTCATCTACACCACCACTTGGTACTGGAGTGCCACAGGGAAGTGTACTTGGTCCCCTGCTCTTTCTCTTATATATCAATGATCTTCCTAATGTATCACAACACCTGAAACCAATTCTCTTTGCTGATGACACGACTTAGGTCATCTCCCACCCTAACGTTGCCTCACTCAACAGCATTGTTAACGAAGAGTTTGTAAAAATATGAACCTGGAGGACTGCCAATAAAAGTTTATTGGCAGTCCTCTTAACATTGACAAAACCTTCTATATAATGTTTGGAAACAGAGCAAGTGTTGCACAACTGAACATTATGATTGACAACACTCTTATTGCTAAACATAATGAGGGCAAATTCCTGGGCCTACACCTTGACAACAACCTGAATTTCGACACCCATATCCAACACACAGGGAAAAAAAAGTATCCAGAACTGTTGGGATCCTCTCCAAGATATGTTACTACGTACCACAATAAGCCCTTCTCATGCTGTAGTATTCACTCATCTATCCCTACCTCACCTATGTTATTTGTGCCTGGGGATCAACAGCAGCAACACACCTAAAGCCAATAATAACCCAACAAAAAGCCGCAGTAAGAATTATCATGCAGTCCAATGCTAGACAACAACTTTCCCCCAACTCTTCAAAGACCTAAACTTACTCACTGTACAGAACATCCACACTTACTACTGTGCAACCTACATTTACACAACTGTCAATTCCAATATTAACCCTGAACTAAAACACTTTCTTGATAGTTGTGACAGGAGCCACAGGCACAACACCAGACACAAACATCTCTATGACATTCCCCGTGTCCAACTAAAATCTGGAACTCCCTGCCTGGAAACTCTAGAACTGCAGACTCAGCCACCATTTTCAAAACTACCGTCAAGAAACATCTTATCTCCCTAACACACCCCATCATCAGCTAACTACATAAAAACCACCCTTTCACATACATACACACACACACACACACACACACACACACACACACACACACACACACACATATTTAAGGAAACAGAAACGAGGTGCTAAACTACAGACCTGTGTCTCTGACATGTATTGTGTGCAAAGTCATGGAGAAGATTATCAGGAGGAGAGTGGTCGATTATTATTATTATTATAATCAAGGGGAAGCGCTAAACCAGGAGGATTATACAGCGCCTGGGGGGGGATGTGGAAGGCATTCAGGCTTAATTCGGGGAACTGGACCACAGATCCAATTCCCTAAATCAAGAGCCCCTCACCAACATCAAGGAACCTTCCTTGAGGGGGAAGAGTGGTCGAACACCTGGAACGGAACAAGATTATAAATGAAAACCAGCATGGGTTCATGGAAGGCAATCTTGTATCACAAACCTCCTGGAGTTTTATGACAAGGTAACAGAAGTAAGACACGAGAGAGAGGGGTGGGTTGATTGCGCTTTCCTAGACTGCAGGAAGGCCTTTGACACAGTTCCCCACAAGAGATAAGTGCAGAAGCTGGAGGATCAGGCGCATGTAACAGGGAGGGCACTGCAGTGGATCAGGGAATACCTGACAGGGAGGCAGCAACGAGTCATGGTACGTAATGATGTATCACAGTGGGCACCTGTGACGAGCGGGGTCCCACAGGGGTCAGTTCTAGGGCCAGTGCTATTTTTGATATATGCGAACGACATGATGGAAGGAATAGACTCTGAAGTGTTCCTGTTCGCAGATGATGTGAAGTTGATGAGAAGAATTAAATCGGATGAGGATGAGGCAGGACTGCAAAGAGACCTGGACAGGCTGGACATGTGGTCCAGAAACTGGCTTCTCGAATTCAATCCTGCCAAATGCAAAGTCCTGAAGATTGGGGAGGGGCAAAGAAGACCGCAGACAGAGTATAGGCTAGGTGGACAAAGACTACAGACCTCACTCAGGGAGAAAGACCTCGGGGTGACCATTTATTTATTTATTTATTTATTTAGTAATTTTAGCATACACACAGAGGTACAAAAAATACAGGTAAGAGCAGCATGCCAAAGCCACTTATATGCATAGCATTACGGGCTGGCTTAAAATTAACTTAAGATTAACTAAGCAATGATGAAATCAGTGATAAAACATTATTGTAAACAGATAACTATAAAATACAAATGAGTATTACAAAGACAGGTCATAAGGTTGCATGCATTGTTGTACATTCAGTCGTATGGAGTATTCTGTTAGGTAGTGTATTTAAAAAATAATAAAGTTAGATTGGGTTTTAGGCTTAACATTTGTGATATAATTGTGAGAAACATTTAAGATATACAATTTATAAGGTTCAGTTATTCAGTATTTATTTGGTTTTGGGTGAGTAAGTGATCTTTGAGAAGAGACTTGAATTTATAAACAGGTAGTGTTTCTTTTATATTTACAGGTAATGAATTCCAGATTTTAGGGCCTTTTATGTGCATTGAGTTTTTGCATAGTGTGAGATGGACACGAGGAACATCAAAGAGTGATCTGTGCCTTGTGTTATGGTCAAGTGTTCTGTTGAGCACATCACCGGAGGCGCACATCAACCAAATAACTGCTGCAGCATATGGGCGCCTGGCAAACCTACGGATAGCGTTCCGATACCTCAGTAAGGATTCGTTTAAGACTCTGTATACCATCTACGTCAGGCCCATACTGGAGTATGCAGCACCAGTTTGGAATCCACACCTAGTCAAGCACGTCAAGAAATTAGAGAAAGTGCAAAGGTTTGCAACAAGACTAGTCCCAGAGCTACGGGGATTGTCCTATGAAGAAAGGTTGAGGGAAATCGGCCTGACGACACTGGAGGACAGGAGGGTCAGGGGAGACATGATAACGACATATAAAATACTGCGCGGAATAGACAAGGTGGACAAAGACGGGATGTTCCAGAGATGGGACACAGACACAAGAGGTCACAATTGGAAGTTGAAGACTCAGATGAATCAAAGGGATGTTAGGAAGTATTTCTTCAGTCATAGAGTAGTCAGGCCGTGGAATAGCCTAGAAAGTGATGTGGTGGAGGCAGGAACCATACATAGTTTTAAGGCGAGGTATGATAGAGCTCATGGGGCAGGGAGAGAGAGGACCTAGTAGCAATCAGCGAAGAGGCGGGGCCAGGAGCTGTGACTCGACCCCTGCAACCACAAATAGGTGAGTACACACACAAGTGGTAATGCCTTATTTGCAGGGAGCAAAGTCAGGGTATATTTTTTCAGAATGCTCTGTCACCACAAATGCAAGTTTTGACAGACGAATCTCCCACTAGCATGGCCGTGACGAACTCTAGCTCAGGTCCCCTTAAAGCCGCCGACATGACTCACAAAATCGCAATGACACGATTCCAAACAATCTATCGTATCATTATGATCCCCTGACTGAATCCGTACATAAGTAAACATCAGGGAAGAGCTTTGTGGCCCAATATATCATCCCACCACAAACATACCTTTGTACCTAGTTCAGCCATCACAACTTTGGGGGCCCGGTCCCTGGACCCATTACGTACCTCTGTAATCTGTTAATACCTTTGTAACTTGTCATAGTTGTGACCAGACCTACCTGGAGTTCATTACCTTTGTAAATTGTGAGTTCATTACCTTTGTAAATTGTGAGTTCATTACCTTTGTAAATTGTGAATTCATTACCTCTGTAACTTGCTCAGCTATCAAAACTTTGGAGTCCAGTCCCTGGACCCATTATGTACCTCTGTAATCTTTTGACTACCGCCCACAGGATGGGTATGGTGTGACTACCACCCACAGGATGGGTATGGTGTGACTACCACCCACAGGATGGGTATGGTGTGACTACCACCCACAGGATGGGTATGGTGTGACTACCACCCACAGGATGGGTATGGTGTGACTACCACCCACAGGATGGGTATGGTGTGACTACCACCCACAGGATGGGTATGGTGTGACTACCACCCACAGGATGGGTATGGTGTGACTACCACCCACAGGATGGGTATGGTGTGACTACCACCCACAGGATGGGTATGGGGTGACTACCACCCACAGGATGGGTATGTGGTGACTACCGCCCACAGGATGGGTATGGTGTGACTACCACCCACAGGATGGGTATGGTGTGACTACCACCCACAGGATGGGTATGGTGTGACTACCACCCACAGGATGGGTATGGGGTGACTACCACCCACAGGATGGGTATGTGGTGACTACCGCCCACAGGATGGGTATGGTGTGACTACCACCCACAGGATGGGTATGGTGTGACTACCACCCACAGGATGGGTATGGGGTGACTACCACCCACAGGATGGGTATGGTGTGACTACCACCCACAGGATGGGTATGGGGTGACTACCGCCCACAGGATGGGTATGGGGTGACTACCGCCCACAGGATGGGTATGGGGTGACTACCGCCCACAGGATGGGTATGGGGTGACTACCACCCACAGGATGGGTATGGGGTGACTACCACCCACAGGATGGGTATGGTGTGACTACCACCCACAGGATGGGTATGGTGTGACTACCACCCACAGGTTGGGTATGGGGTGACTACCGCCCACAGGATGGGTATGGGGTGACTACCACCCACAGGATGGGTATGGTGTGACTACCACCCACAGGATGGGTATGGTGTGACTACCGCCCACAGGATGGGTATGGTGTGACTACCACCCACAGGATGGGTATGGGGTGACTACCACTCACAGGATGGGTATGGTGTGACTACCACCCACAGGATGGGTATGGGGTGACTACCACCCACAGGATGGGTATGGTGTGACTACCACCCACAGGATGGGTATGGGGTGACTACCACCCACAGGATGGGTATGGGGTGACTACCACCCACAGGATGGGTATGGGGTGACTACCACCCACAGGATGGGTATGGTGTGACTACCACCCACAGGATGGGTATGGGGTGACTATCGCCCACAGGATGGGTATGGGGTGACTACCACCCACAGGATGGGTATGGGGTGACTACCACCCACAGGATGGGTATGGGGTGACTACCACCCACAGGATGGGTATGGGGTGACTACCACCCACAGGATGGGTATGGTGTGACTACCACCCACAGGATGGGTATGGTGTGACTACCACCCACAGGATGGGTATGGGGTGACTACCGCCCACAGGATGGGTATGGGGTGACTACCACCCACAGGATGGGTATGGTGTGACTACCACCCACAGGATGGGTATGGTGTGACTACCACCCACAGGATGGGTATGGTGTGACTACCACCCACAGGATGGGTATGCTGTGACTACCACCCACAGGATGGGTATGGGGTGACTACCACCCACAAGATGGGTATGAGGTGACTACCACCCACAGGATGGGTATGAGGTGACTACCACCCACAGGATGGGTATGGGGTGACTACCACCCACAGGATGGGTATGGTGTGACTACCACCCACAGGATGGGTATGGTGTGACTACCACCCACAGGATGGGTATGGTGTGACTACCACCCACAGGATGGGTATGGTGTGACTACCACCCACAGGATGGGTATGGGGTGACTACCACCCACAGGATGGGTATGGTGTGACTACCACCCACAGGATGGGTATGGTGTGACTACCACCCACAGGATGGGTATGGGGTGACTACCACCCACAGGATGGGTATGAGGTGACTACCACCCACAGGATGGGTATGGTGTGACTACCACCCACAGGATGGGTATGCTGTGCATAATAACCACATTAAACTAAGAACTAACACAAACACACAACATAACTCACATACCGTCACCACCACCACTACAATAGATCCTAAATAAACACATAACTCGACCTATACCATATATGGTCAGGAACATTGTACCTTCTAACTCAACCACTCTACATCACATTGTACCTTCTAACTCAACCACTCTACATCACATTGTACCTTCTAACTCAACCACTCTACATCACATTGTACCTTCTAACTCAACCACTCTACATCACATTGTACCTTCTAACTCAACCATTCTACATCACATTGTACCTTCTAACTCAACCATTCTACATCACATTGTACCTTCTAACTCAACCATTCTACATCACATTGTACCTTCTAACTCAACCATTCTACATCACATTGTACCTTCTAACTCAACCATTCTACATCACATTGTACCTTCCAACTCAACCACTCTACATCACATTGTACCTTCTAACTCAACCATTCTACATCACATTGTACCTTCCAACTCAACCACTCTACATCACATTGGTTCATTATATACAATTCCGCTAAAATGTTTTTTTGGTGTGAGGTTCTGGTCACAGACCGGGCTGCAGGGGGCGTTAACCCCCAAAACCCTCTCCAGGTATACTCTAGGTAATTATTACTTACAGAAAATTGCCCTCTTTATATATATATATATATATATTTCAGATATTAGAAGCACTAGCAGTGGACACGTGAATCAATATTTGGACAGTTAAGGATTTAAACATGATAATATACACTTGGAAAGTCCTGGAGGGATTGGTACCAAACTTACACACGGAAATCACTCCCTGTGAAAGTAGAAGACTGGGCAGGAGATGCAACATTCCCCTGATGAAAAGCAGCGGTGCCACGAGTACACTGAAAGACAACACAATAAGTGTCAGGGGCCCAAGACTGTTCAACTGCATCCCAGCATACATAAGGGGGATTACCAATAGAGCCTTGGTTGTCTTCAAGACCCCTGGTTGTCTTCAAGGCCCCTGGTTGTCTTCGAGACCCCTGGCTGTCTTCAAGACCCCTGGCTGTCTTCAAGACCCCTGGTTGTCTTCAAGACCCCTGGTTGTCTTCAAGACCCCTGGTTGTCTTCAAGGCCCCTGGTTGTCTTCAAGGCCCCTGGTTGTCTTCGAGACCCCTGGCTGTCTTCAAGACCCCTGGTTGTCTTCAAGACCCCTGGTTGTCTTCAAGACCCCTGGCTGTCTTCAAGACCCCTGGCTGTCTTCACGACCCCTGGCTGTCTTCAAGATCCCTGGTTGTCTTCAAGACCCCTGGTTGTCTTCAAGACCCCTGGCTGTCTTCAAGACCCCTGGCTCTCTTCACGACCCCTGGTTGTCTTCAAGATCCCTGGTTGTCTTCAAGACCCCTGGCTGTCTTCAAGACCCCTGGCTCTCTTCACGACCCCTGGCTGTCTTCAAGACCCCTGGTTGTCTTCAAGACCCCTGGCTGTCTTCAAAACCCCTGGTTGTCTTCAAGACCCCTAGCTGTCTTCAAAACCCCTGGTTGTCTTCAAGACCCCTGGCTGTCTTCAAGACCCCTAGCTGTCTTCAAAACCCCTGGTTGTCTTCAAGACCCCTGGCTATCTTCAAGACCCCTGGCTGTCTTCAAGACCCCTGGTTATCTTCAAGACCCCTGGCTGTCTTCAAGACCTCTGGCTGTCTTCAAGACCCCTGGCTGTCTTCAAGACCCCTGGCTGTCTTCAAGACCCCTGGCTGTTTTCAAGACCCCTGGTTGTCTTCAAGACCCCTGGTTGTCTTCAAGACCCCTGGCTGTCTTCAAGACCCCTGGTTGTCTTCAAGACCCCTGGCTGTCTTCTAGACCCCTGGCTGTCTTCAAGACCCCTGGTTGTCTTCAAGACCCCTGGCTGTCTTCAAGACCCCTGGTTGTCTTCAAGACCCCTGGCTGTCTTCAAGACCCCTGGTTGTCTTCAAGACCCCTGGCTGTCTTCAAGACCCCTGGCTGTCTTCAAGACCCCTGGCTGTCTTCAAGACCCCTGGCTGTCTTCAAGACCCCTGGCTGTCTTCAAGACCCCTGGCTGTCTTCTAGACCCCTGGTTGTCTTCAAGACCCCTGGCTGTCTTCAAGACCCCTGGCTGTCTTCAAGACCCCTGGTTGTCTTCAAGACCCCTGGCTGTCTTCAAGACCCCTGGTTGTCTTCAAGACCCCTGGCTGTCTTCTAGACCCCTGGTTGTCTTCAAGACCCCTGGCTGTCTTCAAGACCCCTGGCTGTCTTCAAGACCCCTGGCTGTCTTCAAGACCCCTGGCTGTCTTCAAGACCCCTGGCTGTCTTCAAGACCCCTGGCTGTCTTCAAGACCCCTGGCTGTCTTCAAGACCCCTGGTTGTCTTCAAGACCCCTGGCTGTCTTCTAGACCCCTGGTTGTCTTCAAGACCCCTGGCTGTCTTCTAGACCCCTGGTTGTCTTCAAGACCCCTGGCTGTCTTCAAGACCCCTGGCTGTCTTCAAGACCCCTGGCTGTCTTCAAGACCCCTGGCTGTCTTCAAGACCCCTGGCTGTCTTCTAGACCCCTGGTTGTCTTCAAGACCCCTGGCTGTCTTCAAGACCCCTGGCTGTCTTCAAGACCCCTGGTTGTCTTCAAGACCCCTGGCTGTCTTCAAGACCCCTGGTTGTCTTCAAGACCCCTGGCTGTCTTCTAGACCCCTGGTTATCTTCAAGACCCCTGGTTGTCTTCAAGACCCCTGGTTGTCTTCAAGACCCCTGGTTGTCTTCAAGACCCCTGGCTGTCTTCAAGACCCCTGGTTATCTTCAAGACCCCTGGTTGTCTTCAAGATCCCTGGTTGTCTTCAAGACCCCTGGTTGTCTTCAAGACCCCTGGTTGTCTTCAAGACCCCTGGTTGTCTTCAAGACCCCTGGTTGTCTTCAAGATCCCTGGTTGTCTTCAAGACCCCTGGTTGTCTTCAAGACCCCTGGTTGTCTTCAAGACCCCTGGTTGTCTTCAAGACCCCTGGCTGTCTTCAAGACCCCTGGCTGTCTTCAAGACCCCTGGTTGTCTTCAAGACCCCTGGTTGTCTTCAAGACCCCTGGCTGTCTTCAAGACCCCTGGCTGTCTTCAAGACCCCTGGTTGTCTTCAAGACCCCTGGTTGTCTTCAAGACCCCTGGCTGTCTTCAAGACCCCTGGTTGTCTTCAAGACCCCTGGCTGTCTTCAAGACCCCTGGTTGTCTTCAAGACCCCTGGTTGTCTTCAAGACCCCTGGTTGTCTTCAAGACCCCTGGTTGTCTTCAAGACCCCTGGTTGTCTTCAAGACCCCTGGCTGTCTTCAAGACCCCTGGTTGTCTTCAAGACCCCTGGTTGTCTTCAAGACCCCTGGCTGTCTTCAAGACCCCTGGCTGTCTTCAAGACCCCTGGCTGTCTTCAAGACGGCACTGGACAGGCACCTAAAGTCAGTACCTGACCAACAGGGCTGTGGTTTGAACGTCAGCTTGCGTGCGGCCAGCAGTACCAGCCTGGGTGATCAAACCCTGATCCACCATGAGGCCTGGTCTTAGACCGGGCCGCGGGGGCGCTGACCCCCGAAATCCTCTCCAGGTAAACTACTGAAAGAATAAAGACTTCGATATGGCATATTATCCACTATGCAAAAATACCGATTAACTGGGTTACTCCTTCCAAAACAGTATTACGTTCTCTTTAATTAAGAACATAAGTGGGTTACTCCTTCCAAAACAGTATTACGTTCTCTTTAATTAAGAACATAAGTGGGTTACTCCTTCCAAAACAGTATTACGTTCTCTTTAATTAAGAACATAAGTGGGTTACTCCTTCCAAAACAGTATTACGTTCTCTTTAATTAAGAACATAAGTGGGTTACTCCTTCCAAAACAGTATTACGTTCTCTTTAATTAAGAACATAAGTGGGTTACTCCTTCCAAAACAGTATTACGTTCTCTTTAATTAAGAACATAAGTGGGTTACTCCTTCCAAAACAGTATTACGTTCTCTTTAATTAAGAACATAAGTGGGTTACTCCTTCCAAAACAGTATTACGTTCTCTTTAATTAAGAACATAAGTGGGTTACTCCTTCCAAAACAGTATTACGTTCTCTTTAATTAAGAACATAAGAAAGAAGGAGCACTGCAACAGGCCCACTGGCCCATGCGAGGCGAGTCCATTTCACTCACCGGCTTACGCCAATGCCTTAAGGTAGTCATGTCAGGTTCCATTCACTAAGGAAGGAGCACGGCAACTGACCTACCAGCACAAGCTAGTCAGGTCCAACTCACACCCACCCACATCCACTCATGTATTTATCCAACCTGTTTTTAAAGCTACACAACGTTCTGGCCTCTATAACTGTACTCGGGAGTTTGTTCCACTCATCCACAACTCTATTACCAAACCAGTACTTTCCTATATCCTTCCTGAATCTGAATTTTTCCAACTTAGAACCATTGCTGTGAGTCCTGTCTTGGCTGGATATTTTCAACATGCTATTTACATCCCCTTTTTTAATTCCTGTTTTCCATTTATGCACCTTAATCATATCCTCCCTAATTCTACGCCTTTCTAGAGAGTGCAGATTCAGGTCCTCAGTCTATCCTCATAGGGAAGATTTCTGATACATGGGATCAACTTTGTCATCCTCTGTACGTTTTCCAGAGCATTTATATCCATTCTGTAATGCAGTGACCAGAAGTGAGCAGCATAATCTAAATGAGGTCTAACCAAGGATATATAGAGTTGAAGAACAACCTGAGGACTTACATTATTTATATTTCTTGATATGAGGCCAAGGATTCTGTTAGCTTTATTGCGAACACTAATGCACTGTTGTCTTGGTTTCAAATTACTGCTAACCAGAACTCCTAAATCCTTTTCGCAATCAGTAGTATTAAGATCTACATTATTTAGTTTATATGTGGCATGGTTATTGTCCTGTTCAACATTTAGAACTTTGCATTTGTCTATATTAAACTGCTTCTGCCACTTCTCTGACCATTGCATCAGTCTATTGAAATCATCCTGGAGTGCTCTAGTGTCCTCATTAGGATGAATTGGATGGCGTATATTGGTGTCATCAGGAAATTTGCCTATATCGCTATTTATTCCCTCATCTATGTCGTTTATGTAAATTGTGAACAACAACGGGCCCAACACTGACCACTGCGGAACACCGCTTGTGACGTGCCCCCATTCTGATTTCTCCCCATTTATGCAAACTCTCTGCTGCCTATTTGTCAACCAAAACTCTACCCAGGAAAAGATTTCTCCTATTCCGTGTGCCTTAAGTTTCCTCAATAGCCTCTGGTGTGGAACTCTATCGAAAGTCTTACTGAAGTCCATATACACAATATCATATTCATTACCATGATTTACCTCCTCAAACACCTTAGTGTAGAAAGTTAGTAAATTCGTAAGACAGAAACGCTCCTTTTTAAAACCGTGCTGAGATTCATTAATCAGTTTATGCCTTTCAAGATGGCTACGAATTGCCTCAGCAATTATTGATTCCATAAATTTACCAACTATGGAGGTAAGGCTTATTGGTCTATAGTTCGAAGCTAAGGATCTGTCACCTGCCTTGTAAATAGGTATTACATTTGCCATTTTTCCACTTATCAGGCACTATGCCAGTTTGTAGTGATATGTTGAAAAGATTAGCCAAAAGTATGCTAAGTTCCTCTTTACATGGTATGTAAGGGAGGGGTGACAAGGATAAAATAAAAATGGATAAAATGGCTACAATTTATTGAATAAATAAAAGGCGGGAAGTATACTTTTTCCTTATACTTCACACAATAACCTTAAGAATAAATATTACACATTATAACACCGTGAGGTATGCTTAAGGAACATTCCCCTAAGAAAACAGAAAAGATGTAAACTAGAAACAGAGGCGGCCTCTACAAGCAAAGGCGAAGAATTGCAGTTACTCAAAAGGGCAAGTTTATCTGAAGCACTGGCCGGAGAAATGGAAAATACTGAACTTAAGCTTAAGGAATCATACAAGAGCCAAGAAACAGAGAAAGAACGTAAAGCCATAAATGAAAATTGAAAAAAAAAACAAAATATTCCATTTCTTACATCAATGAAAAGCAGGGGTGCCACTTGCATGATAAAAGACAACTCAATAAATGTCAGGGGCCCAAAACTGTTTGCCTCCCAGCATACAAAAGGAGACAGTCAATAGACCCCTTAGCTGTCTTCAAGAAGGCTTTGGACAGGCACCTAAAGTCAGTACCTATCAGCCGGGCTGTGTTTCGTACGTCGGTTTGCATGCGGCCAACAGTAACAGCCTAGTTGATCAGGCCTTGATCCACCATGAGACCTGGTTACAGACTGGGGCACTGAGGCACTAACTTCTGAAATCCTCTCCAGGTAGACTCCAGGTAAATCTAGGGCAAAAATCACATCCAGTATTCGGCCTTTGCTTAAACAAGCTGGCTTACACAGATCACAGCAAAGAAATGAGTGAGATACTAAAATCCCAATATGACTCGGTGTTTAGTCAGCAATTAACCAGACTAAGGGTCGACAATCTAAATTAATTTTTTATGACTAAGACTCAAAATTTGGTGAATTCAAGAATTTCTTACATAATCGTCACACTACAGGACACTGAAAAAAACAATACGTGACATGCCCATGCACTCTGCCCCAGGCCCAGACTCATGGAACTAAATGTTCATCAAGAACTGCAAGAAGCCCCTTTTACATACGTTAAATATTTTATCGAGAGGGAGCATATACATTGGGGCCATCCCACAGTCATTGGCGGGGGCAGGAGTGTCCTGCAGTGGAACTGGAGAGGAAGGAGGTTTGAAGGTAACTAGGGAAGAAGACTGGGGTGGAACAGGAGAAGAGGGGACTAAATGAGGGAGTGGGTGAACCTCCACCTTTGTGTGAGGGTAGAAGATAGATTCAAATTCACAGGTGATAGGCGTGAAGGTGTAGGCTTGCAAGATCTCGTAGACTGAGAAACTAGCGAGCAAGATGAAGAAGTAGAAGCAGGAAGAGGTATGGAGGTCTGAGTTTCAGAGGGTAAAACCACAAAAGAATTAGAAAAGGGGGGTGACCCTAGAAAACATGATAGCAGAGGAGCTGGTAGGTGGGAGGACCATCAGGGTGGGAGGTCTCGGAGCTACTCGAGAATGAGAAACACGAGGAAGATTTCCCTGAAGGCGGAGCTGAGAGAGAGCCATGGCGTAAGGCCTTCACTCTCCTTAATTATTATTATAATAAAAAGAAGCGCTAAGCCATCACTCTCCTTAAGATAACAGATTTCTCGTTCATTACGATAGACTTGACAACAGTATGAAAAAGAAGGATGAGATTCATTGCAATTGAGACAAGAGGAGGGAAGACCGCTAGATGTATCGGCATGATCTGCGGCACCACAGATCTCCAATATTTAGCGGAGTGTCCAAAGCGCCAGCAATTACAACATTGTTGGAGAGTAGGGACTACTTTACAGACCTCTAGGCGATGGCCTGCAATATAAATGGAGGATGGGAGTTCATAGCACTTGAAGGTTAGGCGGCAGATGTTACTGGGAAAGGGCCTCTGCCCACGAGCAGGAAGGACGTATGTATCCACTTTGAGAACAGGAAGGTCCTGAAGGGTTAATTGCTCTAAAATATTGCTGCAAGACAGAAAATCACTCTGTACAATGGTACGTGGTAAAACCACCATACCACTGCAAGAATTGAGAGTAGCATGCTTATGAACTGTGATTGGAATGTTATCTATGGAAGTTATATGGGAAAGATCATGAGCTTGTTCTGAATTCTGAACTGTAATAACACACATACCACTTCGAAGAGTGTGAAAGGATATATGTATTTTGGCTGTGCCGTAAAAGAGCTTTACCAATACTATGATCAGAAAGATAATCAGTTGGAGATGTTGGTTGTAGGGAAAAGAATTCAGTTCGCTGCATACTTGTAAACATGGTGTGCAAAGGAAGTGGGTGTCGCATAGGTCGTTTTTGGGCAAACATCGAAGAACCGTCGTCAGTAGATCTTCTGGAATGTTTAGTAGTACTGTGGACAGTCCAACCTGAGGGAGGTGGGCAATCCAAAAGCTATCACACGGCATTCAGGGAAGCAGGATGCATTGTTAAAGGCATGCAAGAGGCAGAAGCATTAACAGAAATGGGTGGCGCCTAAGCACCTGGAGCAGGTGATGAAGCGTCACCAGCAGAGGGTACAGGGGTATGAGAAGAGACTAGAGAATGGTTCAGTAATGAAGCCACGTCAGAACAGGAAGTGGGAACAGAAAGGGGCGTGGGAGGAGGAGGATTATCACAGAATGGAGACTCTATGATAGTGGTGCTTTTTTCTTGTTACTTTAAAGAAAAAAAGAAAGAAGGAAAGAAAAAAAAGAGGGACAGTCACAAGAAGGCACGGAAGGGCCGTAAGTTCTTCCCCCTCATCCAAGAGGGCCTTGAGCCCACTATCAGTGCTGATGCAGCATGGAACCCATAACCATACCCTACCCTTCAACCAGTAAACCAGCACTCCGGGAAAAGAAAGGGCAGTCGGAAACATGCCACAAAGTATACCTCCTTCGGCTGTCACCTCCCAGAACCGACAGGCAGCCTCTGGAGATACACCCATCATCTGCAGGACACCCCACCCACTTCTCGGAAATTCGGGAAGGGAGTAGGGCACCTCCAGACAATTCAAATTCCACGGCAAACTACACCACCCCTGAGGGACCCTATGGAGTGGGATGAACCCCAGCGCACTTTCCCCTACCTAGAAACAGTAATGCCAGAGGGGAGGACCCCAGAGACTACAAACGAGATAGTGAAAGGGGAGGGTTGGGAGGGGGGGAGGAAAGGGGAAAAAGGGGGGGATGGGGAGGATGGGATAGGGAAGATTATGGGGGATACTTAGATTCAGTTTGAGGAAGGAGACCAAAGGGCTTAATCCCTTAGACCACGAGCCTCTTCGCCATGTCACAGAGCCCCCTTGAAGAGGCTGGATTCCCTAATGGTGCAGTTTTCTCTGACATCCCCCTCCACTATCTGCATCACCACCAGTTATTTCTAGTAATGTATCAACACCATTTTGCAAAGCTTTATCTGCATTTTTGACCCCACAAGCTGAAGCTCTATTTTATATTCCTAGATCTTGTATGTGTAGGTCTGATATAAACCTAGGTAATAAATACCTACAAGTTGGTTTAGATTAGCTGGCCACCTTGCCAAATACCTTTCAGCACTTCTGTGCACCATAAGTCAAGCCCACCTCACTCAGGTGACCTTCTCTCTCGAATTTCATGGCTTCCTTCGATATCATAGTCCTCTTTACCAACATTCCTACTGATGCTGCAATAAACATTCTGAGACAGAGGCTCACTGAAAACTACGACCTCCCTTTACCTCTTCTAGATTTCATCAGTATAGTGGATCTCTATGTTAATTTCAACTTCAAGTATCAGGACAACTGTTACAAACAGTGCTTTGGGATGGCAATGGGCAGCCTGCTCAGTGCTGTGCTTGCCAATCTCTTCATGAAAAACCTGGAGACAGAAATTCAGCAGCCTCATTCCCAACACCATTACCTGGCTAAGATACGTTGATGATATACTAGTTTTCTATCGTCGATGTCTCAATATCCAGGCCCTTCTCAACAAGATCAATGCAGCCGAACCATCAATAAAGTTTACACTTGAACTCAAAAAAGGATGACAAACTTCTTTTTCTCGACGTCCTACTGTGCAGATCTCCCAACAGTGACAAACTTCTCTTCAAAGTACTACATAGAAAACCTACCAACAAGGATGATCTTATACACTTCTATTCACACCAAGACACCCGCACTAAAAGAGGAGTCCTCATTGGCTTCTTCTTGAGACCTCTTCGCATCTCCAGCCCTTGTTTTCTTGAAGAAGAATGTATTTTCATAGCACAAGCCCTTACACGTCTTCAGTTTCCATCTTTCTTTATCCAAGATTGCAGACTCTAGGCACAAGCTATCTTCAACAAACCATCCAAGGAACAATCCTCTGAGCAGTTCATAGTGCTCCCATGTGGTGATGTTGCCACGAATACTCACCGGGCACTTGCTAAGAGTAACATTAACGTTTCCACCATAAACACATCATCTATCAAAGACCTCACTACAAAACAGACCACAAAATTTCTAAAACATTAGCATATATGATACTCAAGCAGGCAAAGCACCAACAACACAGGAGTCACATGATCTCATTGTCTACCCGTCTTCATCCCAACATGGCATTCTTCAGGTCACCATGCGTCACACCTCACTCTCTGCCTATATATGTCTTTCAACCTCTGTATGTTAGAAGTGAACAGGGTCCCAGGGCCAAAATGTTTTTTAATAAATATGTCCTAGCATTTGCTCAAGTGTTTTTCATGTTAAGGTCTGTACCAGTGTCTTCAGAAATACCAGGACAACTATCTCCAGCTGGCACACTGCCTCTTTATTTTGAGATCTTCACAGGCACTGTCTTTGAAGGAAGCAACAGGACTGACAGCATCACTGAGTTTCCCTGCTTGTCCTGCTTTATGATCCCTGTGTATTGTTGTACCTTGGTGCACTTTCTAGGACCTCTCTTAATTCTTCACTTTCCAGTTATACGTAACTCAATTCCTCGAAAAAGGATTTTTTTTCGTTAGTGTTTGTATTGTTTATGATGTAATATGCTCCCACTATCTTGTGTCTTTCAAGTAGATGTAAAAACACTTCCCTACTTTAATATCAGTGTTGGTAGAGGTAGAAATATTGGCGCATGAACCATGACACCACTTCAGGCAAAGGTTTCTCCTTAGTACAAGTTCTCATTTGACTTTGGAAATACAGTGGACCCCCGCATAACGATGGCATCACATAGCGATTTTTCCGCATACCGATTACTTTTATCGCAAAATTTTTGCCGCGCATACCGATTAAAAACCCGCTTACCGATTTTCGTCCGAGACGCGTCCAATGTGCCCTCAGCTAACCTCACATGTGCCGGCCGTCCCATTGTTTACCAGCCAGCCTCCGCGGTAACATCCAAGCATACACTCGGAATATTTCGTATTATTACAGTGTTTTCGGTGCTGTTTCTGGAAAATAAGTGACCATGGGCCCCAAGAAAGCTTCTAGTGCCAACCCTGTGGTAAAAAGGGTGAGAATTAGTATGGAAATTAAGAAAGATTTTGAAGGGTTTGGGGCTAACCCTGAGAAGCCTATGCCAGTTGTGGAATCCATTGTGCCTACTTCAAAGATTAAGGAAATGTGTGCACAGTGGGTTGAACTGCAAACCTTTATAGATGAAAATCACCCTGACACAGCTGTTGCAAGCCGTGCTGGTGACTATTTCAATGACAATGTTGTGGCCCATTTTAGACAAATCGCAAAGGAACGGGAGGTACAGAGCTCTATGGACAGATTTGTTGTGCGACAGAGGTCCAGTGACTCTCAAGCTGGTCCTAGTGGCATTAAAAGAAGAAGGGAAGTAACCCCGGAAAAGGACTTGCTACCTCAAGTCGTAATGGAAGGGGATTCCCCTTCTAAACAGTAAGAAGATAATGCTCTCCCCTCCTCCCATCCCATCAATCATCACCAGATCTTCAATAAAAGTAAGTGTCATTTAATTGTGCATGCCTTTTTCAGTTTGTGTGTATTAAAATTAACATTTCATGTGGTAAAAAAAATTTTTTTTCATACTTTTGGGCGTCTTGCACGGATTAATTTGATTTCCATTATTTCTTATGGGGAAAATTCATTCGCATAACGATTATTTCGCATAACGATGAGCCCTCTTGCACGGATTAAAATCGTTAACCGGGGGTCCACTGTATAATTTTTAAAAAAAGTCTTCCAGAGATTCTGGACATTAATATGGCTTCTATCCAGTATGAGTTCTCATGTGTCTTACTAAATGTGATTTTGTAGAAATGTCTTTCAGACATTCTGAGCACTGATATGGCTTCTCTCCAGTATGAGTTCTCATGTGAATAACTAATCCTGATTTTCGAGAAAAGTCTTTCAGACATTCTAAACACTGATATGGCTTTTCTCCAGTATGAGTTCTCATGTGTCTAATTAATACTGATTTTACACAAAAGTTTTTCATACATTCTGAACAGCGATATGGCTTCTCTCCAGTATGAGTTCTCAAGTGACTGACTAAATCTGCTTTTTGAGAAAAGTCTTTCAGACATTTTGAACACTGATATGGCTTCTCTCCAGTATGAGTTCTCATGTGAATGACCAAATTAAACTTTTCAGTAAAGACTTTCAGACATTCTGAACAGTGATATGCCTTCTGTGCAGTATGAGTTCTCATGTGTTTTACTAAATCAAATTTTCCAGAAAAGTCTTCCAGACATTTTGAACAGTGATACAGCTTCTGTGCAGTATGTATTCTCATATGTTTAACTAAATCAGATTTTCCAGAAAAATCTTCCAGACATTCCGAACATTGATATGGCTTCTCCCTAGTATGAGTTCTCATGTGTTTTACTAATTCTGATTTACCAGAAAAGTCTTTCAGACATTCTGAACACTGAGATGGCTTCTCTCCAGTATGAATTCTCAAGTGACTTACTAAATGTGATTTTCGAGAAAAGTCTTTCAGACATTCAGAACACTGATATGGCTTTTCTCCAGTATGAGTTCTCATGTGTTTTACTAAATCTGATTTTCCCGAAAAGTCTTTCAGACATTCTGAACACTTATAAGGCTTCTCTCCAGTATGAGTTCTCATGTGTCTTACGAAATTAAATTTATTAGAAAAGTTTTTCAGACATTCGGAACACTGATATGACTTCTTTCCAGTATGAGTTCTCATGTGTCTTACTAAATCACATTTTCTAGAAAAGTCTTTCTGACATTCAGAACACTGATATGGCTTCTCTCCAGTATGAGTTCTCATGTGAACGACTAAATGAAACTTTCTAGAAAAGTCTTTCAGACATTCAGAGCACTGATATGGCTTCTCTCCAGTATGAGTTCTCATGTGCTGTAGTAAGCAGTATTTTTCAGAAAAATCTTTCAGACACACTGAACATTGAAGTGTTTTTTTGTCTGTAATAAATTTCGTCAGATATTCACACTGAGGTTGTTGTGAAGATTGTTTGAGTGAGTGTGATTGTTGATCTAATTGGTCTCGTACATGAACAACTGTACACTGTGTTGAGTCAACATACTGTTTTTCAAGTATTTTAGACATAGTGAACAATAAGGAATATTTTGTTACACAGAAAAATAATATTTCTGTAGTATTCTATTATAAATATAACAAGCACTAAACCAGTAAGGATAATATAATAGAAAGTCTGAGGAGTAGGATGGATGACACATTAACCCTAAGACATTGTTGTTAACACTGTAAGTGTTGCATTAACACTGTAGTTAGTGTTTTTATTTTATTATTAACATTAATTGTTACTGTATTAACACTAATGTAAACATTATTATTAACAATAATTATTGATGTCTAGGTAGTAGGTTGGTAGACAGCAACCACCCAGGAAGGTACTACCATCCTGTGGTAGTAGGTTGGTAGACAGCAACCACCCAGGGAGGTACTACCATCCTGTGGTAGTAGGTTGGTAGACAGCAACCACCCAGGGAGGTACTACCATCCTGTGGTAGTAGGTTGGTAGACAGCAACCACCCAGGGAGGTACTACCATCCTGTGGTAGTAGGTTGGTAGACAACAACCACCCAGGGAGGTACTACCATCCTGTGGTAGTAGGTCGGTAGACAGCAACCACCCAGGAAGGTACTACCATCCTGTGGTAGTAGGTTGGTAGACAGCAACTGCTGAGGGAGGTACTACCATCCTGTGGTAGTAGGTTGGTAGACAGCAACCACCCAGGGAGGTACTACCATCCTGTGGTAGTAGGTTGGTAGACAGCAACCACCCAGGGAGGTACTACCATCCTGTGGTAGTAGGTTGGTAGACAACAACCACCCAGGGAGGTACTACCATCCTGTGGTAGTAGGTCGGTAGACAGCAACCACCCAGGAAGGTACTACCATCCTGTGGTAGTAGGTTGGTAGACAGCAACTGCTGAGGGAGGTACTACCATCCTGTGGTAGTAGGTTGGCAGACAGCAACCACCCAGGGAGGTACTACCATCCTGCCAAGTGAGTGTAAAACGGACGCCTGTATATGTTATACATGATGGTAGGATTGCTGGTGTCTTGTTTCTGTCTCAAAAACATGCAGGATTTCAGGTATGTCTTGTTACTTCCACTTACACTTAGGTCACGCTACACATGCATGTACAAGCATATATATACACACACCCCTCTGGGTTTTCTTCTATTTTCTTACTATTTATTTCTCTCTTATCTCTGTAAGCTTCGCGTGTGATATCACTGTATTAACAATGTAGTTAGTGTTAGTGTAGTGTAGTTAGTGGCCCGGTGGCCTGGTGGCTAAAGCTCCCGCTTCACACACGGAGGGCCCGGGTTCGATTCCCGGCGGGTGGAAACATTTCGACACGTTTCCTTACACCTGTTGTCCTGTTCACCTAGCAGCAAATAGGTACCTGGGTGTTAGTCGACTGGTGTGGGTCGCATCCTGGGGGACAAGATTAAGGACCCCAATGGAAATAAGTTAGACAGTCCTCGATGACGCACTGACTTTCTTGGGTTATCCTGGGTGGCTAACCCTCCGGGGTTAAAAATCCGAACGAAATCTTATCTTATCTTATCTTATCTTGTCACTATATAAACATAACAGTATTTACAGAACTTACAGGAGATTTCTAACACTGATTTTGGAACTACAAGTGCCACCTTGTACCAGGACAACCTACAGTACTGACACTACAAGCGCCACCTTCTTGCACCAGGATGAACTGCAGTATTGGCACTACAAGCGCCATCTTCTTGCACCTCGATGACCTGCAGTGTTGACACGAGCTTCGGCTTTTATCGAAATCACCTGCAAAATAAAACTGAAAATTTACATTTTATTAATCAATTATTATTACTAGAATTATTTTTATTTTTTTTATTATCACAGTCTTCAAGCTGGCACTGGACAAGCACCTAAAGTCGGTTCCTGACCAGCCGGGCTGTGGCTCGTACGTTGGTTTGCGTGCAGCCAGCAGCAACAGCCTGGTTGATCAGGCTCTGATCCACCAGGAGGCCTGGTCACAGACCGGGCCGCGGGGGCGTTGACCCCCGGAACTCTCTCCAGGTAAACTCCAGGTAAACTGGCCGATTCCCACCAAGGCAGGGTGGCCCGAAAAAGAAAAACTTTCACCATCATTCACTCCATCACTGTCTTGCCAGAAGGGTGCTTTACACTACAGTTTTTAAACTGCAACATTAACACCCCTCCTTCAGAGTGCAGGCACTGTACTTCCCATCTCCAGGACTCAAGTCCGGCCTGCTGGTTTCCCTGAATCCCTTCATAAATGTTACTTTGCTCACACTCCAACAGCACGTCAAGTATTAAAAACCATTTGTCTCCATTCACTCCTATCAAACACGCTCATGCATGCCTGCTGGAAGTCCAAGCCCCTCGCACACAAAACCTCCTTTACCCCCTCCCTCCAACCTTTCCTAGGCCGACCCCTACCCCGCCTTCCTTCCACTACAGACTGATACACTCTTGAAGTCATTCTGTTTCGCTCCATTCTCTCTACATGTCCGAACCACCTCAACAACCCTTCCTCAGCCCTCTGGACAACAGTTTTGGTAATCCCGCACCTTCTCCTAACTTCCAAACTACGAATTCTCTGCATTATATTCACACCACACATTGCCCTCAGACATGACATCTCCACTGCCTCCAGCCTTCTCCTCGCTGCAACATTGATCACCCATGCTTCACACCCATATAAGAGCATTGGTAAAACTATACTCTCATACATTCCCCTCTTTGCCTCCAAGGACAAAGTTCTTTGTCTCCACAGACTCCTAAGTGCACCACTCACCTTTTTCCCCTCATCAATTCTATGATTCACCTTATCTTTCATAGACCCATCCAGGTCTCCAGGTAAACTGACACGTCCACTCCCAAATATCTGAGTACATTCACCTCCTCCATACTCTCTCCCTCCAATCTGATATCCAATCTTTCATCACCTAGTCTTTTTGTTATCCTCATAACCTTACTCTTTCCTGTATTCACTTTTAATTTTCTTCTTTTGCATACCCTACCAAATTCATCCACCAATCATTATTATTTTAAACACAAATTATCTCCCACGAAGGTAGGGTCATTTGATAAAAATGAAACACTTGCTCCATCACTCACACCATCACTGTTTTGCCACAGGTGAGATTCCACAGTCACTAAAAACAACAGATATAGCCCCACTCCATAAAGGTGGCAGTAAACCAATAGCTAAGAACTATAGACCAATAGCTCTAACATCCCACATCATAAAAATCTTTGAAAGAGTTCTAAGAAGCAGGATTACAAACCACTTGGATTCCCAACAACTGCACAACCCAGGGCAACATGAGTTCAGAGCAGGTCACTCCTGCTTCTCGCAACTACTGTACCACTATGATATGGTCTTGGATGCAATGGAAAACAAACAGAATGCAGATGTAGTATACAAAGATTTTGCAAAAGAATCTGACAAGTGCAATCATGGTGTAATAGCACACAAATCCATGCTAAATGGATAACTGGCAGAATGGACAGAGGGATCTTTAATTTTTTAACCAACTGAACACGAAGAGTAGTAGTAAACAGAGTTAAATTGGAAGCTGCCACAGTGAAGAGCTCTGTTCCACAAGGCACAGTACTCACTCCTATCCTGTTCCTTATCCTCATATCAGATATACACAAAGATGTGGCTCGTGGCCTGGTTGTAAAAGCTCTCGCTTCACACGATGAAGGTCTGAGTTTGACTCTTGGTGAGAGTAGAAACATTGGGCGTGTTTCCTTACACCTGTTGTCCATGGTCACCCATAAGTTATAATGGGTACTTGGGTGTTAGTTGACTGGTGTGGGTCACATCCTGTGACAAAGCTGAACTAATCTGCATGAAATGCTCTGCATAACAAAGGGCTTTCTATATAGTAATACAGTGGACCCCCGACATTCGATGGCATCGATATTTGATAAATCCGACATTCGATGCATTTTAACGCAAAAATTTCGCTTCAACATTCGATGGAAAACCCAACATTCGATATGATTCGTACGAGACATGTCCATGTGCGGCCTGAGCTGCCCCGTGTGTGCCGGTGTTTACAAGCCAGCCAGTGTGCGTGCATCTAAGGATACATTCGGTACATTCCATATTATCCATATTATCACTGTTTTTGGTGCTTGTTTCTGCAAAATAAGTAACCATGGGCCCCAAGAAAGCTTCTAGTGCCAACCCTTCGAGAAAAAAGGTGCTAATGACTATTGAAATGAAGAAAGAGATAATTGCAAAGTACGAAAGTGGAGTGCGTGTGTCGGAGTGCATGATGATTTGGTAAAGAAATTGCCTGCAACTAGTCGTGATGTGAGTGAAGTTAAGGCCAGTGAAGGTTGGTTTGAAAGATTTAAGAATCATAGTGGCATACACAGTGTGGTAAGGCATGGTGAGGCTGCCATTTCAAGTCCTAATGGAAGGGGATTCCCCTTCTAAACACTAACACCATCCACACTCTCCCCTCCTCCCATCCCATCAATCATCACCAGATCTTCATTAAAGGTAAGTGTCAATTATTCTATTGTTATTAATCTATTGTTATTGTAATTATTCTATTGCATTAAACTTAATATTTCATTTGGTAATTTTTTTTTTTTTATACTTTTGGGTGTCTTGCATGGATTAATTTGATTTCCATTATTTCTTATGGGGAAAATTAATTCGACTTTTAATATTTTCGACACTTGATAGCTCTCAGGAACGGATTAGTATCGAATGTCGAGGGTCCACTGTACAGTGGAACCTCGGTATGCGACCTTAAGTTATTCCAGAAGGCTGTTCGAGCACCGCTCCATTTGAGTATCAAACATGTTCTTCCCAACCAATTTTCTGTTTGGTTGGCTGTTATCACTAATCTTTGTAGGCTCCATGGTGACTTATTTATACAAATAATACAAAAAACAGCAAAAAATGCGAAGAAACACGAAATAGTTTACAGGGAGCTGGTCATATACCGAGGTTCCACTGTACGCCATTGATGTTAGCTAGGCCTGTATACCTTATATGTACATACTTGTAGGAATAAAGAAATTATTATTATTATTATTATTTTTAGTGAGACGTCAGTAAATGTGTAAGGCAGGAATGCTCCTTAGTAAAACCGTGCTGAGATTCATTAATCAATTTATATCTTTTAAGATGGCTTGGAACAGCCTTAGCAATTATTAATTCCATCAGTTTTCCCATAATGGAGGTTAGGCTTATTGGTCTGTAGTTCCAAGCTAGGGATCTGTCTCCTGCTCTGTAGATAGGTATCACATTTGTCATTTTCCACTTATCTGGCACTACGCTAGTCTGTAGTCATATGTTGAAAAGACTAGCCAAAGGTTTTCAAAGTTCCTCCTTACATTCTTTTAAAACCCTTGCAAAAGCTCATCAGAGCCTGGGGATTTGTTAGGTTTCACTTTATTTGTCTAAGAACCATGTCAGTAGCCCTCAGAGGGTCCATCCCATAGTTCTAAGGCTTTGAGGACTGGGTCCAAGCCGTAGTTCTACGCCATGAGCTCAGCTCACTCAGATAAGCTGTGAGCAGTAAATTTGGGCCTAGATAATAGAGAATGGATCTATGCAATAAGTGTTCACCATATAAAACAAATCCTACAGCATACAGTGCATTATGAGAAAAAAACTGCGACTGTGTTTCTGGATTACAACAGCAACTTTGCAGTGTATTTTTGTATGGTTTTTACAGTTGTTTTAATGGTTTCATGGTCTCACTTGATAGAATGGAAGATATATTACAGAAATAGAGATGAGTTTGATTGGTTTTAGTGCTGAAAATAGCTTGAAATTGAGCTGAAACTAGCAGAAATGTTCGATTTTTGTTGACATTCAGGAGTAAACAAATAACGTCACGTGTCCAATATACGTCAACTAGTGGGTCTAATATACATTCATGAATGCGCTGATATTATTTATACAATTATTACAATATTGCATAACAGTAAATCTTCTATTTTTTGGTGTGAATAAAAATTCTTTACATGAATAAAAAAAATCAAAATGGAATTCATGTGTAAAGCCTGGAAATGTAACTAGGCCTGGACTCTCAAACAGATAGTGACTCTTATCATGCATAACTTATTTTTGTCCTGATCTACACAATTTATTATCTCTGCGATTTCGCTAATATCTTCCTGCATAAAAACTGAGAGGAAACTTTCGAGGGTTAAACATTCTACACATTTCTTTGTCACCGTCGGTAAGGTGACCTGAATAACTTTTGAATGGGCCTATCTCATCCCTAATGTTACTTCTAAATACAGAGACTCCCCTACATATGAACATTCATGGTGTGTACTTTCAATAAAATAAACTATTTGCCCTGAATTTGAAAATCTGGGCGTAAGATTTAGTTCACAGTCCACCGCATGGTGGTGGCAATGTAGCACGGGAAATGCTGAGATGTAACCAATACATAGTATTTTTTGTCTCCTCTACTTATGAACCTGTTCATATGAACCTGCTCATAAGTAGGGGAGACTCTGTACCTGAAAGAAAACTTATGGGTTAATTTTCGAATCCCTTCCAACTTTAACTTCAAAATCTTTTTCTTTTGCTTTTCTTATTAACCTTTTTATTTCCCTCTTTAATTAACCGTTAAACTGTCTAAACGTAGATCTAAGTTCACGTGCGTAGCGCTCCGAATGTAGTTCTACATTTGTTTTTACGTTTGAAAGCATGTAAAATAAAATGTTGATCTATGTTCGGAGCGCTACGCACGTGAACGGAGATCTACGTTTGGACAGTTTAAGGGTTAAATATATTGATTCCTTAACTACCCATCTGCACTTCTGATATGCCTGTAAATGCCTCTCTTGTAGCCTATGAACCCATCGTAAATTGTAAATATCTTCAGTCGAATATGATATGATTTCATAAATAAATACCGTCACTTCATAAGTAAATAAACAAATGATTATTGTAACTAACTAAATATCAGTACAGTCAAACCTCAGTTTTTGTACGCCTTAGTTCGTGTGTAAAACTATAGTTATTCTCTATAAAATGTATTTTTAGTTAATATTTTTGGATGTCTGGAACGAATTAATTGGATTTACATTATTTCTTATGGGAAATATTAACAAAAAATACATTTTATAGAGAATAACTACAGCTTTTCATACAAACTAAGACATACAAAAACAGAGGTTTGACTGTATTAAAAGTAAATAAATGAATACAAGTTTATCCTCTCAATAAATGTAGAATACAAAAAAAGTTTTACAGTACAATGACTTGATTATCAAAGGATGATACAGGTACAGTACATGTAGTGATATGCTGTACAGGTACTCAACATTAGCCCTTTGAGGGTCGAGACTCCTGCTTGCAAACTTGCTCTCAGTGTTGAAGAATTTAAAAAAAATAAAATTATGAAATGGTGGAGAATTGTTTTCCAATGGTAATGCCACCAAAAGTATGAAATTTGATGGAAAACTTACAGTGTTATGCTCTCGCAAAGTTAGAGGTCTCGGCGATAGTTATACATCGGCAATTTCACCTACTTTGAGCCCTGTCTTCAGCCGATTCTATTGTTCCATTCAATCAAACTCATGGCTATTTCTTAAGAACTCCATTTGGTCTATCGATTGAGTACAAGAAACTGCCCATTTACCGATTTCAACTACCCAATAAAGTGGTCAGAAATTGACAATTTGGCCAATTTCACACAAATTAAAAAAGATGCCAATTTCAAAATAGGGTCCAGAATGAACAATGCAGACATTCCTGGCACTGAAATAACGTTTTCTCTGTTCATCAGTCACATCTCTAGGCCCCTCTTATATTACTCTTGCTTTCTATTTTGAATTTTTATTCACACAAAAAATAGAAGATTTACTGTTATGCAGACTACTGCAATATTATAATAATTGTATAAATAATGTTAATCCATTCGTGACTGCATATCAGAATGGCTAACTGAACACTAATTGGACAATGACGTCATTTATTTACTCTTAAATATCGGCAAAAATCGAACATTTCTGCTACTTTGAGCTCAATTTCAAGGTACTTTTCATCGTGAAACCAATCAAAATCATCTCTATTTCCATAATATGTCTTCCATTCTACCAAGTGAGACCAAGAAAACGAGAATATAACCATAAATACCATACAAAAATACACCTCAAAGTCTGCGTTTTAATCCAAAAACACGGAGTTTTTTTTTTTCATTATGCACTGCATGCTACAGGATTTTTTTATACTGCGCACACTGATCACACAGACCCATTCTTTTACACGTGGACCTACCAGCTTTCTCCCGCTTGATTTGAAGCCACTAGAATTTTGGAGTATAAATACGTACGTCAAAAACACTGGCTTGTAAGATGTATATATAAGACCGAAACAGTCAAAGGGCTAAATGATATGATACTTTACCTTTCCTAACATAACATAAGTGTGGCCTGGTTGCAAAAGCTCTCGCTTCACACGGTGAGAGTCCAGGTTCAATTCCCAGCAAAGGTTGGCAACACTGAGTGTGCTTCCTTACATTGGTTGTCCATGTTCACCCATCAGTAATAATGGGTACCTGGGTGTAAGTCGATTATTGTGGGTTGCATCCTGGGACAAAAGAGACCTAATTTGCCCGATATGCTCAGCATAACAAGGGACTTTCCATATACAGTGGACCCCCGGTTAACGATATTTTTTCACTCCAGAAGTATGTTCAGGTGCCAGTACTGACCGAATTTGTTCCCATAAGAAATATTGTGAAGTAGATTAGTCCATTTCAGACCCCCAAACATACACGTACAAACGCACTTACATAAATACACTTACATAATTGGTCGCATTCGGAGGTGATCGTTATGCGGGGGTCCACTGTAGTAGTACGTCACTGATGTCAGCTATAGTCTGTATACCTTATACATGTACTTATAGAAATAAAGATGCATTATTATTATATTATACCTAATCTAGTCTTAATTACATGATACAATACTTTACAATAACTAACATACCTTAACCTAATATTAACTAAACAATACGATACCTTAACTTACAATACCTAACCTGACTTAACCTAACATAATCTAAATTAAACAACTCCTTCTGTTAATATTTCCCAAAATAAAAATTTACATAAGTACTTATTGCCTTGTGAGACCTTTATTCACTCTGCTTGAGGTATCCCAGCAAGTGAGCACGTCTCCTGTGTTATCCCGGTGCTTAACCCGTAAACGCTCCAAACGTATATACAGTGGACCCCCGCATAACGATTACCTCCGAATGCGACCAATTATGTAAGTGTATTTATGTAAGTGCGTTTGTACGTGTATGTTTGGGGGTCTGAAATGGACTAATCTACTTCACAATATTCCTTATGGGAACAAATTCGGTCAGTACTGGCACCTGAACATACTTACGGAGTGAAAAAATATCGTTAACCGGGGGTCCACTGTATACGTTTTTCAACATGTGAAAAAAGTAGATCTTCTTTTTGTCTTTTTACATTTGAAAATGTGTAAAAAAACTTTGATCTACTTTTTTTTTGTTATATTTGAAAATATGTAAAAAAAACATAGATCTACTTCTGTAGCACTACACATGTAAACGTAGATCTGCTTGGACCGTTTACGGGTTAACAGAATAGGGAATAGCATATGGAGGTACAAATAAAAATGGGAACTATGGCTATAGTTTACTTAATAACATAAAAGGGCTAGAATACAACATCTCCTGATGGAAATTTACACAATATAACAATTGAGCTATGAGACTTATTACCAGGGGGAAGGGTAGATGTTATCAGTAACACGGACTAGTACTCACTCTTAATTCACCGACCAGCTGACCCGAGATTCCCAATGCGTGGTCCACTATACACGCGGCTGTCCAGAGCTCTCGCTCACTGGACCTGTCTCCAACAACCCCTTGCTCAGCTGTTCCCTGGCTTATATGGTCCTCTAAGCACCCTGTTCCCCATAAGGCGTAGACCACGTGTTACGACCTGACGCCGTCACAAACAAAAGACCTCAGACTTAAGCTGAAAAGGCGTGGCTGACAGACATTTGCTAAGGCAAGATGTGACCATATAATTGGTTAAATTAGGTCTCCCTTAGCGACCTACCAAACATAGTTGAACTACATCAAGGCATAGATTACACTTGTTCTATGTATCAAAAAGTGCAAAATATTGTCTGAGTTCCACTGAGAAGTTGACGGTAAGTATAACCAAAGTTAATATTATACCAAGACTGCTATTATTATTATTATTATTATTATTATTATTATTATTATTATGCATTACATTCAAGAAGCAGCAATAAACCCGTAGGAGAATTTAGTGTCTTGGGAAACTGGAGGCATTTTGGTTCAGTCTAAGGAAGTGGAAAACAACTCCAGTTCCTTGGACCAAGAGTTTCTATTATGAAGGAATTTTGTCACATAAGAATTACATTTTTATTCAGTTATACATAAATGTAGTTACATAGATTATCATACATAATCATACATAGATTATCATACATAGATTATCATACATAATCATACATAGATTATCATACATAGATTATCATACATAATCATACATAGATGATGACACTCTTCACGTCACTTGTTCTATCTAGGCTGGAATATTGCTGCACACTAACAGCACCTTTCAAGGCAGGTGAAATTGCTGACCTAGAAAATGTACAGAGAACCTTCACGGCGCGCATAACGGATATAAAACACCTCAATTACTGGGAGCGCTTGAGGTTCCTAAAACTGTATTCCCTGGAATGCAGGAGGGAGAGATACATGATTATATACACCTGGAAAATCCTATGATAAGATTTCGTTCGGATTTTTAACCCCGGAGGGTTAGCCACCCAGGATAACCCAAGAAGGTCAGTGCGTCATCGAGGACTGTCTAACTTATTTCCATTGGGGTCCTTAATCTTGTCCCCCAGGATGCGACCCACACCAGTCGACTAACACCCAGGTACCTATTTGCTGCTAGGTGAACAGGACAACAGGTGTAAGGAAACGTGTCGAAATGTTTCCACCCGCCGGGAATCGAACCCGGGCCCTCCGTGTGTGAAGCGGGACTAGTACCGAACTTGCACACGAAAATCAATCACTACGAAAGCAAAAGACTTGGCAGACGATGCAACATCCCCCCAATGAAAAGCAGGGGTGTCACTAGCACGTTAAGAGACCATACAATAAATGTCAGGGGCCCGAGACTGTTCAACTGCCTACAAGCATACATAAGTGGGATTACCAACAGACCCCTGGCACTGGACAAGCACCTAAAGTCGGTTCCTGATCAGCCGGGCTGTGGCTCGTACGTTGGTTTGCGTGCAGCCAGCACTAACAGCCTGGTTGATCAGGCTCTGATCCACCAGGAGGCCTGGTCACAGACCGGGCCGCGGGGGCGTTGACCCCCGGAACTCTCTCCAGGTAAACTCCACATATTATCATACATAATCATACATAGATTATCATACACAATCATACATAGATTATCATATATAGATTATCGTACATAGATTATCATACATAGATTATCATACATAGATTATCATACATAATCATACATAGATTATCATATATAGATTATCATACATAATCATAGGAGGCCTGGTCACAGACCGGGCCGCGGGGGTGTTGACCCCCGGAACTCTCTCCAGGTAAACTCCACATATTATCATACATAATCATACATAGATTATCATACACAATCATACATAGATTATCATATATAGATTATCGTACATAGATTATCATACATAGATTATCATACATAGATTATCATACATAATCATACATAGATTATCATATATAGATTATCATACATAATCATAGGAGGCCTGGTCACAGACCGGGCCGCGGGGGTGTTGACCCCCGGAACTCTCTCCAGGTAAACTCCAGGTACCATACATAATCATACATAGTTAGAATGATAACAAATTCTCACTATAGGCAGCACACTCCACCAATATTCAATACACTAAACCTATTCACCATACAAAACATTCATACTTATTACTGCACCTATTACATACATAGAACACTTAACTCTGATATTAACCCTCCCCTCAAACATCTCCTTGCCAACCTCAACAGAACGCATGACCATAACACAAGGCACAGATCACTCTTTGATGTTCCTCGTGTCCATCTCACACTTTGCAAAAACTCAATGCACATAAAAGGCCCTAAAATCTGGAACTCATTACCTGTAAATATAAAAGAAACACTACCTGTTTATAAATTCAAGTCTCTTCTCAAAGATCACTTACTCACCCAAAACCAAATAAATACTGAATAACTGAACCTTATAAATTGTATATCTTAAATGTTTCTCACAATTATATCACATAAATGTTAAACCTAAAACCCAATCTAACTTTATTATTTTTTAAATACACTACCTAACAGAATACTCCATTCTACTGAATGTACAACAATGCATACAACCATATGACCTGTCTTTGTAATACTCATTTGTGCTTTATAGTAATCTGTTTACATTAAAGTTTTATCACCGATGTCATCATTGCTTAGTTCATCTTAAGTTAATTTTAAGCCAGCCCGTAATGCTATGCATAGTATAAGTGGCTTTGGCATACTGCTCTTTTCTGTATTTTTTGTACCTCTGTATGTGTGCACAAATTTTTAAATAAATAAATAAATAAATAAATAAATAGATTACCATACCTGGAGTTTACCTGGAGAGAGTTCCGGGGGTCAACGCCCCCGCGGCCCGGTCTGTGACCAGGCCTCCTGGTGGATCAGAGCCTAATCAACCAGGCTGTTACTGCTGGCTGCACGCAAACCAACGTACGAGCCACAGCCCGGCTGGTCAGGAACCGACTTTAGGTGCTTGTCCAGTGCCAGCTTGAAGACTGCCAGGGGTCTGTTGGTAATCCCCCTTATGTATGCTGGGAGGCAGTTGAACAGTCTCGGGCCCCTGACACTTATTGTATGGTCTCTTAACGTGCTAGTGACACCCCTGCTTTTCATTGGGGGGATGTTGCATCGTCTGCCAAGTCTTTTGCTTTCGTAGTGAGTGATTTTCGTGTGCAAGTTCAGTACTAGTCCCTATAGGATTTTCCAGGTGTATATAATCATGTATCTCTCCCTCCTGCGTTCCAGGGAATACAGGTTTATGAACCTCAAGCGCTCCCAGTAATTGAGGTGTTTTATCTCCGTTATGCGCGCCGTGAAGGTTCTCTGTACATTTTCTAAGTCGGCAATTTCACCTGCCTTGAAAGGTGGTGTTAGTGTGCAGCAATATTCCAGCCTAGATAGAACAAGTGACCTGAAGAGTGTCATCATGGGCTTGGTATCCCTAGTTTTGAAGGTTCTCATTATCCATCCTGTCCATACATAGATTATCATACATAATCATACATAGATTATCATACATAATCATACATAGATTATCATACATAATCATACATAGATTATCATATATAATCATACATAGATTATCATACATAATCATACATAGATTATCATACGTAATCATACATAGATTATCATACATAATCATACATAGATTATCATACATAATCATACAGATTATCATACATAATCATACATAGATTATCATACATAATCATACATAGATTATCATACATAATCATACATAGATTATCATACATAATCATACATAGATTATCATACATAATCATACATATATTATCATACATAATCATACATAGATTATCATACATATATTATCATACATTATCATACATATATTATCATACATAATCATACATATATTATCATACATTATCATACATATATTATCATACATAATCATACATATATTATCATACATAATCATACATATATTATCATACATAATCATACATAGATTATCATACATAATCATACATAGATTATCATACATAATCATACTGTTATTGCTGTTCTTGCTGCTGAACAGCGGTTTAGTGCCGATGAAGGTAGCGTAGGTAGCAATGATACGGCCGTGGACTAGATTGGCTTTAATCGGGTAGGAGTGAGTACACAACGGGCAGTGTGAGGAAGTGACCGCAAGCCAGTCCGTGGAGGGGGAGTACTTGTGTACGACAAGTCGGTCGAGGCGGGAGTGAGAGAGGGTGGACTGTGCGTCCCACCGACCTAGGTAGGCCTACAGAGGGCAGCACTGAATGCCCCGAAATATGAACTAGTCAGAGCAGACGGCTAGGCTGTGTGCTCTGACAGTACAGGCTGTCTACAATACATATATTATCATACATAATCATACATAGATTATCATACATATATTATCATACATTATCATACATATATTATCATACATAATCATACATATATTATCATACATTATCATACATATATTATCATACATAATCATACATATATTATCATACATAATCATACATATATTATCATACATAATCATACATAGATTATCATACATAATCATACATAGATTATCATACATATATTATCATACATTATCATACATATATTATCATACATAATCATACATATATTATCATACATTATCATACATATATTATCATACATAATCATACATATATTATCATACATTATCATACATATATTATCATACATAATCATACATATATTATCATACATAATCATACATATATTATCATACATTATCATACATATATTATCATACATTATCATACATATATTATCATACATAATCATACATATATTATCATACATTATCATACATATATTATCATACATAATCATACATATATTATCATACATAATCATACATATATTATCATACATTATCATACATATATTATCATACATAATCATACATATATTATCATACATTATCATACATATATTATCATACATAATCATACATATATTATCATACATAATCATACATAGATTATCATACATAATCATACATAGATTATCATACATATATTATCATACATTATCATACATATATTATCATACATAATCATACATATATTATCATACATTATCATACATATATTATCATACATAATCATACATATATTATCATACATAATCATACATATATTATCATACATTATCATACATATATTATCATACATTATCATACATATATTATCATACATTATGATACATATATTATCATACATTATCATACATATATTATCATACATAATCATACATATATTATCATACATTATCATACATATATTATCGTACATAATCATACATATATTATCATACATTATCATACATATATTATCATACATAATCATACATATATTATCATACATAATCATACATATATTATCATACATTATCATACATATATTATCATACATTATCATACATATATTATCATACATAATCATACATATATTATCATACATAATCATACATATATTATCATACATTATCATACATATATTATCATACATTATCATACATATATTATCATACATTATCATACATATATTATCATACATTATCATACATATATTATCATACATAATCATACATTATCATACATATATTATCATACATAATCATACATATATTATCATACATAATCATACATATATTATCATACATTATCATACATATATTATCATACATATATTATCATACATTATCATACATATATTATCATACATTATCATACATATATTATCATACATTATCATACATATATCATACATAATCATACATATATTATCATACATTATCATACATATATTATCATACATCATACATATATTATCATACATTATCATACATATATTATCATACATAATCATACATATATTATCATACATTATCATACATATATTATCATACATAATCATACATATATTATCATACATATTCATACATATATTATCATACATTATCATACATTATCATACATATATTATCATACATTATCATACATATATTATCATACATTATCATACATATATTATCATACATTATCATACATATATTATCATACATTATCATACATATATTATCATACATTATCATACATATATTATCATACATATTCATACATATATTATCATACATTATCATACATATACCTGGAGTTTACCTGGAGAGAGTTCCGGGGGTCAACGCCCCCGCGGCCCGGTCTGAGACCAGGCCTCCTGGTGGATCAGAGCCTGATCAACCAGGCTGTTGCTGCTGGCTGCACGCAAACCAACATACGAGCCACAGCCCGGCTGATCCGGAACTGACTTTAGGTGCTTGTCCAGTGCCAGCTTGAAGACTGCCAGGGGTCTGTTGGTAATCCCCCTTATGTGTGCTGGGAGGCAGTTGAACAGTCTCGGGCCCCTGACACTTATTGTATGGTCTCTTAACGTGCTAGTGACACCCCTTCTTTTCATTGGGGGGATGGTGCATCGTCTGCCAAGTCTTTTGCTTTCGTAGTGAGTGATTTTCGTGTGCAAGTTTGGTACTAGTCCCTCTAGGATTTTCCAGGTGTATATAATCATGTATCTCTCCCTCCTGCGTTCCAGGGAATACAGGTTTAGGAACCTCAAGCGCTCCCAGTAATTGAGGTGTTTTATCTCCGTTATGCGCGCCGTGAAAGTTCTCTGTACATTTTCTAGGTCGGCAATTTCACCTGCCTTGAAAGGTGGTGTTAGTGTGCAGCAATATTCCAGCCTAGATAGAACAAGTGACCTGAAGAGTGTCATCATGGGCTTGGCCTCCCTAGTTTTGAAGGTTCTCATTATCCATCCTGTCCATACATAGATTATCATACATAGATTATCATACATAATCATACATAGATTATCATACATAATCATACATAGATTATCATACATAATCATACATAGATTATCATACGTAATCATACATATATTATCATACGTAATCATACATATATTATCATACATAATCATACATAGATTATCATATATAATCATACATAGATTATCATACGTAATCATACATAGATTATCATACATAATCATACATAGATTATCATACATAATCATACATAGATTATCATACGTAATCATACATAGATTATCATACATAATCATACATAGATTATCATACATAATCATACAGATTATCATACATAATCATACATAGATTATCATACATATTCATACATAGATTATCATACATAATCATACATAGATTATCATACATAGATTATCATACATTATCATACATAGATTATCATACATAATCATACATAAGTAGAACACAACACCTGTAAGAAATATATTAGTGAAATATACGAGTTTTGCATGAAACAAAATTTAACATGTAGGCCTATGAAGGCCTAAATCACTTAGTAGGCTGTCAATAATAACACAAAATATAAGAAAATAATATTAAATAAATGGTAGATAAGAGGAGCTGGAAGAAATATATTGTTGAAAGATACAAGTTGAGGGAAACGTCAATATTTATCATCAATAAAACAACAAGTTAGGTCTATGACGTCATCAATAACTAACATCAACATTAACATCAATATTTCTCACATCATCAATCATCTTGGACCATCAGGTCCCTTAAAACACAAAAAAATAACTGATAAACTCACCTGGAGGATAAGTTTGTTGTTGTTATTGTTATGGTATATAGGGCCACTGACAACCTCCGCCGTAACGAACCCGGTCAGCCAGTGACCCGAAAGATAAGATAAGATAAGATTTCGTTCGAATTTTTAACCCCGGAGGGTTAGCCACCCAGGATAACCCAAGAAAGTCAGTGCGTCATCGAGGACTGTCTAACTTATTTCCATTGTGGTCCTTAATCTTGTCCCCCAGGATGCGACCCACACCAGTCGACTAACACCCAGGTAAGATAAGATAAGATAAGATTTCGTTCGGATTTTTAACCCCGGAGGGTTAGCCACCCAGGATAACCCAAGAAAGTCAGTGCGTCATCGAGGACTGTCTAACTTATTTCCATTGTGGTCCTTAATCTTGTCCCCCAGGATGCGACCCACACCAGTCGACTAACACCCAGGTAAGATAAGATAAGATAAGATTTCGTTCGGATTTTTAACCCCGGAGGGTTAGCCACCCAGGATAACCCAAGAAAGTCAGTGCGTCATCGAGGACTGTCTAACTTATTTCCATTGTGGTCCTTAATCTTGTCCCCCAGGATGCGACCCACACCAGTCGACTAACACCCAGGTAAGATAAGATAAGATAAGATTTCGTTCGGATTTTTAACCCCGGAGGGTTAGCCACCCAGGATAACCCAAGAAAGTCAGTGCGTCATCGAGGACTGTCTAACTTATTTCCATTGTGGTCCTTAATCTTGTCCCCCAGGATGCGACCCACACCAGTCGACTAACACCCAGGTACCTATTTGCTGCTAGGTGAACAGGACAACAGGTGTAAGGAAATGTGTCGAAATGTTTCCACCCGCCGGGAATCGAACCCGAGCCCTCCGTGTGTGAAGCGGGAGCTTTAGCCACCAGGCCACCGGGCCTGGGGGAGCGGTAAACATGTAGGGATTATGGCGCCTGTGGGGGGGATGGAAGGTATTCAGGATTAATTCAGTGAGCTGGAGCACAGATCCAGTTCCCTAGATCAAGAGCCCTGTGGAAATTTATTTGGTCCAAATAGTTCCACAGCTCAGATCCAGCATGAGCGTCTGGTCGTCTGAGCCGAGCGACCCTTAAACCCTCCCAAACAAGCAAGGCATTCTCTGGTTGGCGGTTGGTAAGCTTATTTAATTTATAGATTTACTCTTCAGGGAAGGAGTAGGTAGGTTTACTGGTAATACACTAATATTAGGTTTACTAAGGCATCTGTAGATAATGATAGAGTAGACCTAAGACCTTAACATAGGTAGTAATAGGCCGATAATGTAGGCAAACATTAGGATAAGTTAGCTAGGGAGAACTGGCAGCCCTAGCTTGAATGGCGGGGCGCAGGTCACAAAGACAGAATAGCGTCCTTCTTACGATAGACTTCGACTGGACAAGACGTGCCGTGAACATCAGGCGGCGCCCCCACGTGTCTTCACATCTGAGACCTGGGGAAATCTGGTAGAGACACCTCGATGTACCGTAGATGATCTCCTCCATCAGCCCATACAGTAAGACGAGATATTCACCCTTTCCCGTAGGATCTGGCCAGTGACTTAGGAGATCGTGAGTTGAGTTAACTGAGGGCTCGGCGTGCTACAGAGAGAGTATGCCCAGTAAGTACCAGCGTCTCAGAGTCGTCTGAAGCTAGCGTCTGAGTCTGCAAAGTTATACTAGGGGATACATACCCTCTTGGATATAGGAATTTCTGAGGTGCAGGCAGGACACTAATAACGATTGAATATTGCAGGAATTAATGCTCCCGGTTGCACGTGGTTCCCAAGGGGAAGTCCAAGGGGGCTAAAGCTAGGCTTAGGAAGTTGAAGATCAGGATATATGCTGCAACACCAAGTAAGTTAGTCCTTTATACGTGCATGCAGGCGAGGTTTCTTGCAATACCAATCATTTGTGAAAAAAATCTGTCCTATAAGCCACTTGTGAGGCTGAGGTACCCATCTCAGAGCTCGGTGTCAACAGAGTTTGCCAGGGTAGGCGACTCACTTGGAGGCAGCCCAGACAAATTTTCACAAAAGTGGTCCTTCGAAAACCGGATGTGGAATAGCTAGGTTAAGCTATCATAGCTAGGCCACAGTTAGGAACCAGTTTTACAGAGTTAGGTTAAGCTATCATAGCTAGGCCACAGTTAGGTTAAGCTATCATAGCTAGGCTACAGTTAAGAACCAGTTTAACAAAGTTAGGTTAAGCTATCATAGCTAGGCCACAGGTTAAGCTATCATAGCTAGGCCACAGTTAGGAACCAGTTTAAAAAAGTTAGGTTTAAGTTAGCACACCTAGGTCAAAGTTACTCAGAGGCTAGGCCAAGCTGACTATACACAGAAGTTGTTATTTGCAGTAATTTACAGGCAGGCCAGGTAGGCTAGAGAAGCTTGTGAATTTAATTATTTACAGTGATTACAAGTAATCCAGAGTAGGAGACTTGTGTGTTAATTACTTACAGTGGATTTGCAAGGTAGCCACAGTTAGGCTAGGCTTGTGCAATATTTACAAAAGGTTATAGTAGCTAGGACAGATTTAACCTAGTTATTATTTACAGGGAGTTATAAAGCCAGGTTTAAGTTATAGCACACTAGCTAGGTTAGGATTTACCTTATCCAACCATCCACGCTAAACAGAGTAAGCTGGGCACAGTTAGGCCAAGCTGTTTACATACATTATTTATTTACTGTTTCACAAGTTGAATTGTTGAATTTGCTTGTGTTAACCAAGTGATTTTAATTTGTATACTGCCCTATTAGTGTGTGATTTTCATTGTCTTTGATTCATGTTAATGTGGGATTTGTGAATTATACCTGAGACTAGGTTAAGTCCCGTAATTATTTGCTGGCATTGTACAGTTGAGTGCTAGATTAAGCTTTCACATCGATACACATTTTGATTGGGATTTGAGAGCTAACAGTGTACATTTTTGATTCATAGTAGAGTCAATATAACAAAGGGAATTGTTAAGCTTGTTGAGAAGCCTTAAGACTCGTTCATTCTCACCTAACACCGTGACGTGCTGTGGGGTGGACTGGGTAAAGTACAATTAGTGTCACACTCCTCATTAAACTTCGACAATGGCAGATGGGGGTTCAGGAGAGTCTGGTTCAGTGCTAACAAAATTAAAACGATCAGTAGCAGCATACAAAGGGCATCTGAACAGAACGCGTAACAGGTGCAAGGCTACTTGCCAACGCAGTAATGTAGACTGCGATGATTTGCAGAACTGCTTGAAGAGTTTGGGGGAAAAGTGGGAAGCCTATGAACAAGCATTCTCAGCATATGAGCTACAGGCTATTGAGGATGAGGAATCCCAGGGAAGTCTTCAGCAGGCTATGGACGAATTCACTAAGGATGATGTAGATTGTCACCAGGAGATGAATATGTACAGAGATAAGTTAAGTACATTAAAGGCTAGTATTCCAAGGATGGTGTTGAACACCGCAGGTACCCCAAACAACCACACACCTGTCAATATGTTGCCCAAGTTGCCCCAGCTGAATTTACCAACGTTTGACGGAACCTTAACAGAGTACATTGGTTTCTGGGATCAGTTTAGAGCCCAGATAGATGACAGAAATGATTTGTCAGATGCCGTCAAGTTGCAGTATTTGCGGTCGCAACTCAAGGGTAAAGCCTTAGATCTGGTCCGGCACTACCCGATTACTGACGCTAATTACCAACATGCCAAAGACCAATTAGAAGACATGTTTGGCAACACTGAGGAGATAAAGGTAGCTATACTTTATCGGTTGTTGGATCTAGAGGCTTGCCGACATGACCGTCAAAGTCTAGAGAAGTTCCGTATTGAGATTATGAGCTTGACCAATAGTTTCAGAGATCTGCATGGTGAGAATGATTCAAAATGGGTCCTTAGCCAGGTGATTCAGAGGAAACTGGCTAGCACGACAGTGCATGAGTTACACTTAAAATATCGGACGAATAGGTTCACGATAAGCCAAATTATTGAAGGGTTAGGGGATCTCATATCTCACCTGAGCATAGGTCAGGGGGAGAAATTACCTACCAAGGAGAAGTCGGTCGACTTCCCCAGACATTCGAGAGATAGACCTAAACCACCTCCCACTAAAGTAGGCACGTATTATGCCCAGGGCGAACCCTCCACCCACAGGGCCAAGGGAGAAGCCACTAAAGCGGCCAGTATGAGACGGTGCGTGTTTTGTGATGAAGAACACGCTAGTTCAGGGTGTTCAAGCTTCACCACCTATAACCAAAGGGTTCAACGGCTAAGAGAGTTGAGACTTTGTTTCAAGTGTTGTGGAGAACATTTTGCCAGGGACTGTAACACCATGCTCAGGGAGTGTCGGGGCTGCCGGAAGGGAAAGCACCACAGTGCACTGTGTCCTAATGATGCCGGATTAGCACAAGTTAAGGAGAGCAAACCGCAAGAAAGGGCGGAGAGCAAGAACAAGTCAGAAGTAACGATGAGTGTGGTGAGTACGGCACCGAGAATTTGTTCTGGTGAGCAGTTTCAAGGCTCGGTGGCCTTGCCCACCATAATGGCGGTGGTCGCGAACGGGAAGAAGTCTGAAACAACCCGTTTGTTCTTCGACAGTGGGGCACAGAGATCCTTCATAGCGGAGAGTCTAGCCACTAGGTTGAAGCTGGAGACAGTTGGTAAAGTTGACATGAAGGTGGAAGGGTTTGGTGGGGAAGTCCCACGCAGGTCTTATCCAGTAGTCAATGTGACGGTCAGGTTAGCCGGGCATCGACGGGAAATTTCAGCCTTGATGGTGAAGAGGCTGCCCAATATCATTACCACTAGGGGACTGGCTGAAGCAGTCAAACGTTTGAGGGAGTTGGGTGTGAAGCTAGCAGACCCAGACATTGCTACAGACAATGTTAGTAATGTAGGCATATTGGTAGGAGGGGATTACCTAGACGAGTTCGTGTCTATGAGAAGGGTTATCAAGGAAGGTGTGGGCCTGTACAGGACTCCAGCGGGGTACATCGTAGGAGGCAGAATACCAGCTCACTTCCCTGCGACCCCGGGAAAGGAGGGCTCTGGTATTACAGCGACTGAGGCTGTACTGGTGATGCAGATTGGTGTGCACGAAGGCCTGTCAGAGGCGCAAGTTGGCATATCCGACAGTGAGCCGGTCCATAAACTATGGGACCTGGATGTAGTAGGGATTAAAGGTGACCAGCCGCCCCCCGAACACGAAGAGACGTATCGAGATTACTTGAACCATGTGCAGTTCAGGGACGGGCAGTATTGGGTGCGACTCCCATGGAAACTGGGCCACCCAACGCTGCCCACTAATTTCAAGAGGGCACGTGGTCAGTTGAATTCATTGGTGAACAGCCTGACCAGGAAGGGTCTGGTGGGGAAATATGATGATATTATTAAGGAACAGCTGGCCCTTGGGTTCATCGAGAAAGTGCCCAATGCCAGCCCTGGGGAAAACACCCATTATCTTCCACACATGGCAGTCACCAAGGAGTCGGTAACCACTCCCATCAGAGTAGTCTTCAACTGCAGCTCGCAGGCGAGTCCCCGAGAGCCATCGTTGAACGACTGTCTGCTCACAGGGCCCTCCCTGACGCAGAAATTAGCAGATGTGTTGTTGAGATTCAGGACGGAACAGTACGCCTATGCGGCAGACATTAGCAAAGCCTTCCTACGTATTGGGTTGCAGCCACAGGATAGGGACTACACAAGGTTCTTGTGGCTGGCTAACAGGGAGATGCCCAAGCAAGGGTATGATACCTATAGATTCAGGGCAGTGTTGTTTGGTGCCACTAGTTCACCATTCCTATTACAGGCTACCATAGACTACCACCTTGTGAACTGTAACAGCCCGCTTAAAGAATTACTGAAGACCCTATTTTATGTAGACAACATGCAGGGTACCACCTCAGATGAAAGGCTGTTGATGGATATTTACCGAGAGTCTAATCAGGAGATGCTCTCAGCTAACATGCCATTGAGAGAATGGGTGACAAACAATCCAACGTTGCGGGGCATGGTGGAACATGACTATACTGGCTACTCAGTGCCTGAGGTAACATCGGTGTTGGGACTAGAGTGGGAAGTCAAGGAAGACAGACTTAGGCTAAAGAGGAAGCCTGATGGGGAAGGGAAGCTGACCAGGAGGTCTTTGCTGAGCAAAGTGCAGACTGCCTTCGATCCTTTGGGTTTGTTGACACCCATCACCATTCGAGGGAGGATGCTAGTACAACAGACCTGGGAGCTGAACCTAGGTTGGGACGACCCACTGCCAGAAACAGTCTGCCAGGAGTGGGATCTGGTTAACAAAGACCTAGCGGAATTGCACGAGTTCACATTCCCCAGGTCCATCGGGTGCACCGGGCGGGATTATGACTTGCACGTCTTCTGTGATGCCTCCTCCAGGGCCTATGGGGCAGTAGCGTATTTGGTGGCCGGGGACCAAGTCAATCTGGTCACCAGTCGTGCGCGGGTGACACCCCTGAAGGATTGCTCGATCCCAAAGCTAGAGCTCACGGCGATGTTGCTGGGAGCAAGACTGGGTAAGTACGTAGAGGAGGTGTTAAGTAATCTGAGGGTGACACACACCTATGTATGGACAGACTCGGAGGTGGCCTTACAGTGGGTCCAGAATGACAGGTCTAAGCTCCCCTATGTCAGGAATCGGGTAAAGGAGATACGGGAACTACAGTCAACATCAACAATTCTGTATGTGCCTACAGATCAAAACCCAGCCGACCTGATAAGCCGAGGGGTGACACACAGAAAGTTGAGTAAAAGCGAGCTTTGGTTCAAAGGCCCAGACTGGTTACCGGCAAGGGATTGCTGGCCGGAGCAGAAATTCGTGGAGACAATCAGCAGCATAGTACATTTCGCGGGGGAACACGACACTGAATTATTTGACCCCAGGCGCTACTCCTCGTGGAGAAAACTTATAGGAGTCACGGAAATGGTATTTCGATTCGTGAGGAAGCTGCATGACAAGGTAAGCCAGGGTCGACAGTTGTCTCTAGTGGGTCCCAGAGAATATTGGATAAGGCAGTACCAAAGGGGGAGGTTTCCAGGAGTGCTGGAAGTACTTGCGACCCGGCAGCAGGTTATGGCGTCAGGACGCGTGTCCAACGATGACGACTCAGGGAACAGCAAATTGGTTCACTCATTGGGATTGTTCCTAGATCATGCGGGGCTAATAAGATGCAGGGGAAGAATACAAAACTCTGAGCTCAGCTATGGGGCCAAACATCCCGTGCTGCTGGGAAAGGAGGGATGGGCGACAGAGCTATTGATACAAGATGCCCATCAGAGGACCTTACATGGGGGGTTTGGAGATACCCTCACCTGCCTACGTCAGAATTACTGGGTACTGAAGGGTCGAGCTGCCGTCAAAAGGGTGCTAAAGAGTTGCACGGTCTGCCGGCGGTACGATGGGAGGACCCTACCCTACCCAGGTCCACCACCGCTGCCTCAGGAGCGGGTACATAGTGACAGGCCCTTTGAGACTGTAGGAATAGACTATACGGGGGCTATCACATTGAAGAACCCAGGAGACGTTAAGGAGGGCCCTCAGAAAGTATATGTCTGCCTGTTTACCTGTGCCACTACTCGAGCGGTGCATTTGGAGTTGGCAGAAGATATGACGACAGAGACTTTCGTGAAGTTGTTCAGGAGGTTTACTGCCAGATTCTCGTGCCCGCGATTGATTATCTCGGACAATGGCACAAGCTTTAGGGCGGCCGATAAAGTTTTCAGGAATCTTAGGGACAACGGAGAAGTACGAGAACACCTGAAGAGAATAGAGTGCGAGTGGAGGTTCATAGCTCCCAGGGCACCCTGGCAAGGGGGATTCTATGAACGCATGGTGGGCACAGTCAAAAGGTGCATTCGGAAGGTCTTGCACGGCAGGAGGGTGAGCTGTGATGAACTGAGGACAGTGTTAGTTGAGATAGAGGCAAGAGTTAATAACAGGCCTCTGACCTACGTACAAAATGGGATTGACGAGCAAGAAGCTCTCACCCCCAATCACATGCTGTTTGGAAGAAGGATTGAGCCCTTCCCCGCAATTTTGAGTCAGTCTTCCAAGGAGCTGGATTATTATGGGCCAGATGGTCCCCCCATCAATGAAGAACTGCACAGGAGTCAACAGACTGGTGAACATCCTGGACAAATGGAACCAGGTGTGGCGCAGGGATTACTTGACAACCTTGCGGGAACATTTCTATGGTGCCGACCCCGAGGCGAATAAGATGATGCTAAGTGAAGGGGACCTGGTGCTGGTAGAATCCGAGGCGCCGAGGGCATACTGGCCTCTTGGCCTGGTAGTGTCAACCCACCCAGACAAGGCTGGGCGGTTGAGAATGGTGAAAGTGAGAATGAACGGTGTCGAGACTATAAGACCCATCAACAGGCTTTTGCCTCTCGAGGTCCACACGGTGGGACCGGGACATGAGAAATCAGACCAGAGGTTGAGTGAGCTGAGCGGCCGGTCGACCCGTCGAACGGCGCTCGAGTCCAGGGCCCACTGGGGGGGCCTGCGGGAGGCAGACTTGATCTAGACTTAGCGCCTACCTTCGCCGGCGGGAGGATGTGGAAATTTATTTGGTCCAAATAGTTCCACAGCTCAGATCCAGCATGAGCGTCTGGTCGTCTGAGCCGAGCGACCCTTAAACCCTCCCAAACAAGCAAGGCATTCTCTGGTTGGCGGTTGGTAAGCTTATTTAATTTATAGATTTACTCTTCAGGGAAGGAGTAGGTAGGTTTACTGGTAATACACTAATATTAGGTTTACTAAGGCATCTGTAGATAATGATAGAGTAGACCTAAGACCTTAACATAGGTAGTAATAGGCCGATAATGTAGGCAAACATTAGGATAAGTTAGCTAGGGAGAACTGGCAGCCCTAGCTTGAATGGCGGGGCGCAGGTCACAAAGACAGAATAGCGTCCTTCTTACGATAGACTTCGACTGGACAAGACGTGCCGTGAACATCAGGCGGCGCCCCCACGTGTCTTCACATCTGAGACCTGGGGAAATCTGGTAGAGACACCTCGATGTACCGTAGATGATCTCCTCCATCAGCCCATACAGTAAGACGAGATATTCACCCTTTCCCGTAGGATCTGGCCAGTGACTTAGGAGATCGTGAGTTGAGTTAACTGAGGGCTCGGCATGCTACAGAGAGAGTATGCCCAGTAAGTACCAGCGTCTCAGAGTCGTCTGAAGCTAGCGTCTGAGTCTGCAAAGTTATACTAGGGGATACATACCCTCTTGGATATAGGAATTTCTGAGGTGCAGGCAGGACACTAATAACGATTGAATATTGCAGGAATTAATGCTCCCGGTTGCACGTGGTTCCCAAGGGGAAGTCCAAGGGGGCTAAAGCTAGGCTTAGGAAGTTGAAGATCAGGATATATGCTGCAACACCAAGTAAGTTAGTCCTTTATACGTGCATGCAGGCGAGGTTTCTTGCAATACCAATCATTTGTGAAAAAAATCTGTCCTATAAGCCACTTGTGAGGCTGAGGTACCCATCTCAGAGCTCGGTGTCAACAGAGTTTGCCAGGGTAGGCGACTCACTTGGAGGCAGCCCAGACAAATTTTCACAAGCCCCTTACCAGCTTCAGGGAACCTCCCTTGAGGGGAAGTGCCCGGAAAAGACACCTAGACCAAATAATAGTATTGTATATTATAATCATGGGGAGCGCTAAACCTGTAGGATTATACAGCACATGTGGGGGGAGGGATGGAAGGTATTCTCAAAGTGGATACATATATCCTGCCCACTTACAGGCTGATGCACTTTCCCAGTAACATCGCCCGCTTAACCTTTGATTCCCGTGAACTCCCGTCCTCCGTTTATATCGCGGGACATCGCCTAGGGATTCATAAAGTGGTCCCTACACCCCAACAGTGTCGAAATTGTTGGTGCTTCGGGCATCCCGCTAAATACTGCAGGTCTGCGGCGGAGTGCCCAGTCTGCAGTGCTACGGTTCATTCCAGTACATCTTGCAGCCTGCCCCCCCCCCACTTGTCCTAATTGCAATGAAACTCATCCTTCTTTCTCACGCCGATTGCAGGTGTATCTTAATGAATGCGAAATCCATTGTCTTAAGGAGAACAAAGGCCTTACATATAAGTAAGTAAGTAAGTAAGTTTATTCAGGTATACACAAATACAGTTACATAGAATTATCATATATAGCAGCATATGTGTAGAGAACCTGGGATAACCCAAGAAAGTCAGACACAGTGACTTATTTCCATTGGGGTCCTTACTTATTTCCATGGTTGTCTCTCAGCTCCGCCTTCAGGGGGATCTTCCCCGTGTTCCTTATTCTCGAGTAGCTAGGAGACCTCCAACCTTGATGGTCCCCCCACCTACCAGCTCCTCCAGTGCCGTGTCTTCCGGGGTCACCCCTGTCTAATTCTTTTGCAGTTTTATTCTCTGAAACCCCCACCTCCTTACCTCTTCTTCTTCATCTCACCCGCTAGTTTCTTTGTCTGCGAGGCCTCACATACCTGGAGTTTACCTGGAGAGAGTTCCGGGGATCAACGCCCCCGCGGCCCGGTCTGTGACCAGGCCTCCTGGTGGATCAGAGCCTGATCAACCAGGCTGTTGCTGCTGGCTGCACGCAAACCAACGTACGAGCCACAGCCCGGCTGGTCAGGAACCGACTTTAGGTGCTTGTCCAGTGCCAGCTTGAAGACTGCCAGGGGTCTGTTGGTAATCCCCCTTATGTATGCTGGTAGGCAGTTGAACAGTCTCGGGCCCCTGACACTTATTGTATGGTCTCTTAACGTGCTAGTGACACCCCTGCTTTTCATTGGGGGGATGTTGCATCGTCTGCCAAGTCTTTTGCTTTCGTAGTGAGTGATTTTCGTGTGCAAGTTCGGTACTAGTCCCTCTAGGATTTTCCAGGTGTATATAATCATGTATCTCTCCCTCCTGCATTCCAGGGAATACAGGTTTAGGAACCTCAAGCGCTCCAAGTAATTGAGGTGTTTTATCTCCGTTATGCGCACTGTGAAAGTTCTCTGTACATTTTCTAGGTCGGCAATTTCACCTGCCTTGAAAGGTGCTGTTAGTGTGCAGCAATATTCCAGCCTAGATAGAACAAGTGACCTGAAGAGTGTCATCATGGGCTTGGCCTCCCTAGTTTTGAAGGTTCTCATTATCCATCCTGTCATTTTTCTAGCAGATGCGATTGATACAATGTTATGGTCCTTGAAGGTGAGATCCTCCGACATGATCACTCCCAGGTCTTTGACGTTGGTGTTTCGCTCTATTTTGTGGCCAGAATTTGTTTTGTACTGTGATGAAGATTTAATTTCCTCGTGTTTACCATATCTGAGTAATTGAAATTTCTCATCGTTGAACTTCACATTGTTTTCTGCAGCCCACTAAAAGATTCGGTTGATGTCCGCCTGGAGCCCTACAGTGTCTGCAATGGAAGACACTGTCATGCAGATTCGGGTGTCATCTGCAAAGGAAGACACGGTGCTGTGGCTGACATCCTTGTCTGTGTCGGATATGAGGATGAGGAACAAGATGGGAGCGAGTACTGTGCCTTGTGGAACAGAGCTTTTCACCGTAGCTGCCTCGGACTTTACTCTGTTGACGACTACTCTCTGTGTTCTGTTAGTGAGGAAATTATAGATCCATCGACCGACTTTTCCTGTTATCCCTTTAGCACACATTTTGTGCGCTATTACGCCATGGTCATACTTGTCGAAGGCTTTTGCAAAGTCTGTATATATTACATCTGCATTCTTTTTATCTTCTAGTGCATTTAGGACCTTGTCGTAGTGATCCAATAGTTGAGACAGACAGGAGCGACCTGTTCTAAACCCATGTTGCCCTGGGTTGTGTAACTGATGGGTTTCTAGATGGGTGGTGATCTTGCTTCTTAGGACCCTTTCGAAGATTTTTATGATATGGGATGTTAGTGCTATCGGTCTGTAGTTCTTTGCTGTTGCTTTACTGCCCCCTTTGTGGAGTGGGGCTATATCTGTTCTTTTTAGTAACTGTGGGACGACCCCCGTGTCCATGCTCCCTCTCCATAGGATGGAAAAGGCTCGTGATAGGGGCTTCTTGCAGTTCTTGATGAACACGGAGTTCCATGAGTCTGGCCCTGGGGCAGAGTACATGGGCATGTCATTTATCGCCTGTTCGAAGTCATTTGGCGTCAGGATAACATCGGATAGGCTTGTGTTAACCAAATTTTGTGGCTCTCTCATAAAAAATTCATTTTGATCTTCTACTCTCAGTCTTGTTAGTGGCTTGCTAAAAACTGAGTCATATTGGGACTTGAGTAGCTCACTCATTTCCTTGCTGTCATCTGTGTAGGACCCATCTTGTTCAAGTAGGGGCCCAATACTGGACGTTGTTCTCGACTTTGATTGGGCATAGGAGAAGAAATAATGTACCGTCTGCTACACTAACATTTAATAAGATATTACAAATATGTACAAGTAAGTTTGTGTGTATGTGTGTAAGTGCTCTAAGTAGTTCGTTATGTCTCAAGACTCGACTAGACTTAAACAAGTGACTGACAAAGTCCACAAATAAACTAACTTCTTGACCAACTGGCAATCAGAACAGTCTGCTTGAACAATAAAAAGAATGCTAAGCCCAATAGCAATATAACAAGCAACTGCGACACAGAATCAGGAACAAGGAGATAATATAACGACACTAAGTAGGGACCATCAGCAGATCCTCCACAAAAGTCACAAAACTCCCATACTACTGAATCTAAGTTCAGCATAAGAAAATCCCCGACTGTGATAATACACAGATACCAGTACAAATTAAGTCAGAAGCTATAGCTCATGACCTGAGTTGCTCAGAGTGTCTATGCGACACACAACCTCAGTACAACATCGAAAATCACTAAGTCTATACAATGTTCTGAGAACAGAGTTCTACAGAACTAACAAGAATAGTAAGACAAGAGACGATCTTTCAACAAGGGCCAATAAGGGAGATTTAGGCACTTGTCTGGAATACGTCCAACCACCAAGAGAGTCTAGACCAGATTGAATACTTCAGGCGAGGTGATGACACCCCCTCGATCACGTGATAGCTCCATGGACAGTTGCTGGCCAGCAACAGAAGCCGGCAGAGTAACGAGCAATTAGTGATAATTACAGTAGTTAGACAATCAAGTCTTGAACTATAAGCACATAATAATAATATATCCTACCTAACAACATAACTAAGTCAAATAATAATATAAAGCTATATATTCACGATTTAGCTATTATCGCAAATATAAGCAATATAAAATTATATGAAAAGGTAATATACATGTAATATATATACATAATATACATAATATACATTGTAACCCATTCAGGGGTTGCAACAACTTACACCTGCGGTCAGTGTTCACCTAGCAGTAAGTAGGTACCATGATGTTAATTACCTTACACCTGCGGTCAGTGTTCACCTAGCAGTAAGTAGGTACCATGATGTTAATTACCTTACACCTGCGGTCAGTGTTCACCTAGCAGTAAGTAGGTACCACGATGTTAATTACCTTACACCTGCTGTCAGTGTTCACCTAGCAGTAAGTAGGTACCATGATGTTAATTACCTTACACCTGCTGTCAGTGTTCACCTAGCAGTAAGTAGGTACTGTGATGTTAGTCACCTTACACCTGCTGTCAGTGTTCACCTAGCAATAAGTAGGTACTTGGGTGTTAGTCACCTTATGCCTGCTGTCAGTGTTCACCTAGCAGTAAGTAGGTACCTGGGTGTTAATGGACTGGTGTGGGTCGCATCCTGGGACAAAACTGGCCTAATTTGCGAGAAATCTTCAGCATAACAAGTGAATATATATATATATATATATATATATATATATATATATATATATATATATATATATATATATATATATATATATATATATATATATATATATATATGATGACACTCTTCAGGTCACTTGTTCTATCTAGGCTGGAATATTGCTGCACTCTAAGAGGTTTCTAAACCTGTATTCCCTGGAACGCAGGAGGGAGAGATACATGATTATATACACCTGGAAAATCCTAGAGGGACTAGTACCGAACTTGCACACGAAAATCACTCACTACGAAAGCAAAAGACTTGGCAGACGATGCACCATCCCCCCAATGAAAAGCAGGGGTGTCACTAGCACGTTAAGAGACCATACAATAAGTGTCAGGGGCCCGAGACTGTTCAACTGCCTCCCAGAACACATAAGGGGGATTACCAACAGACCCCTGGCAGTCTTCAAGCTGGCACTGGACAAGCACCTAAAGTCAGTTCCTGATCAGCCGGGCTGTGGCTCGTACGTTGGTTTGCGTGCAGCCAGCAGCAACAGCCTGGTTGATCAGGCGCTGATCCACCAGGAGGCCTGGTCACAGACCGGGCCGCGGGGGCGTTGACCCCCGAAACTCTCTCCAGGTAAACTCCAGGTATATATATATATATATACATATATATATATACATATATATATATATACATATACATTATATATATATATATATATATATATGTGTGTGTGTGCAAAACAACCACTCTGAAAGAATAGAGAAATTCCAAGCGCTTTCGTGACTACTCACATTATCAAGGAACTATGAAAGTAAACCATCCAAGGAAGCTATATAAGGGGTCTGGCCAACACCTCACTATCAGATCCCACAACGGTTAAACACCTGACGCGCGCCGACCCAACTGGACAGGTCCTTCACACAACTCACCCACAAACTATTCTACCCAAGAAAATTTAAAAAATTATTATTTGTCCAGTGTATTATTAAATTCTTCCCAAATTCTATTAATTATAAATGGATCTAATTTATATAAACCAAAGGAAATATTCATATTATTGTCAAAACTGCTTTTTATGAAACAAGATTCAATTATATTCCTGGTTGGTAGGTAAGACACATAGGCAAAAGTTGCCTAACTGTTGCCTATGTGTCTTCCCTACCAACCTGTCAGTATTGTATACCATTTTGATCTTCAATTATATTCCTGTCGACCATGGACTTGCTTGATACTACTTTCTCAACTTTTTGAAAATCAATTGGATGGTTAAAATCTCTTACATGAATAAATAGAGCATTGGAATCTTGTCCAGTTCTAATGCTATATTTATGTTGTTTTAATCTTAGTTCGAGATTTTTACCAGTTTGACCGTAATAAACTTTATCGCAAATTTTACAAGGAATCTTATAGACACATCCATCAGCATTTTGGGGGGAATTCTTTATCAAAAGTTTTTTTACTGTATCAAGATTTTTGAATACGACTTTAATATTAAAAGTCTTAAGAAGAGAAGGCATATCAACCAAGTTTTGATGGTAAGGGAGAACCAACATATTTTATGTATATATATATATATATATATATATATATATATATATATATATATATATATATATATATATATATATATATATATATATATATATATATATATCAGTTTTCGTTAGCGCATCGGCGCTTGGTGGCCCACCAAGGCAGGGTGGTCCACCAAGGCAGGGTGGTCCACCAAGACAGGGTGGTCCACCAAGGCAGGGTGGTCCACCAAGGCAGGGTGGCCCACCAAGGCAGGGTGGTCCACCAAGGCAGGGTGGTCCACCAAGGCAGGGTGGTCCACCAAGGCAGGGTGGCCCACCAAGGCAGGGTGGTCCACCAAGGCAGGGTGGCCCACCAAGGCAGGGTGGTCCACCAAGGCAGGGTGGTCCACCAAGGCAGGGTGGCCCACCAAGGCAGGGTGGTCCACCAAGGCAGGGTGGCCCACCAAGGCAGGGTGATCCACCAAGGCAGGGTGGACCACCAAAGCAGGGTGATCCACCAAGGCAGGGTGGTCCACCAAGGCAGGGTGATCCACCAAGGCAGGGTGATCCACCAAGGCAGGGTGATCCACCAAGGCAGGGTGATCCACCAAGGCAGGGTGGTCCACCAAAGCAGGGTGATCCACCAAGGCAGGGTGATCCACCAAGGCAGGGTGGTCCACCAAAGCAGGGTGATCCACCAAGGCAGGGTGGTCCACAAAGGCAGGTTGGACCACCAAGGCAGGGTGGACCACCAAGGCAGGGTGGACCACCAAGGCAGGGTGGACCACCACAGCAGGGTGGTCCACGATGGAAATAAATGGTATAAAATACCGACACAATGGCAATATAAACACAAATGCAGTATAATGTGATCCTTTATTGACTACGTTTCGCCCACACAGTGGGCTTTTTCAAGTCACAAACAGAACTACCTGGGGTGGAAGGAACGCGAGTATTTATAGTCAGGTTCAGAATGCTGAGGTCAGGTGGAGAATGCTGCATCTGATGATGTACCGAGTGGGGTTATAGAGTCTAAAAACTTGGGTAGCTTGGAAAGGAGATTGGATAAGTTTGTGAGCAGACCTTCTACAGTGTTCTTATGTGGGATAGCGATGAAGAAGTTTCTTGGCAAGTGGTTCAGCTATGTTATAGAAGCCACTATTCTGGTTGAAGTTGTCGGATATAGAAATAAGTGATGATTCCAGGATTCTTCGGTATTGAGTGTTGTCTTCTGTGGCGATAAGTCTTGAGTTTCTGTAGTTTATCAAGTGGTTGTGTGAATTACGGTGTTGTACGCAGGCATTCCTTGTGTCGTCAGACCTGCTTGCATATTGGTGTTCTGAAATACGTCCTTTCCTTGATGTCCTGCTCTGCAAAGCTGACCACGAACTTCGTTTTAAAGTCTATCGAAAACCCACCAACCAAAACGATCTTCTCCACTTCTACTCTCACCACGACACCAAAACCAAACGTGGTGTAATTATAGGCTTCTTCCTGCGTGCACTCAGAATCTGCAGCAACGAGTTCCTTGAGGAAGAATGCACTATAATTGAACAAATATTTTCTAAACTCCACTATCCTCGTCACTTCATCAGAGACTGCAGACGGCGAGCATTAAACATCTTCAACACACCCAGAGAAGACACTGCCGAGAAGAGATACATAGTCCTTCCCACCAACTCCATTGCCAAACATGTTTCCAACATTTTTGCCAAAACATCATTCCAAGTATCTAGCTCCACAACCACGACCATCAAGGACATCACCAGTAGTAGGCAGGACAAGCCTCCATCCTCTGCAGGGGTATACATAATCCCTTGTAATGACTGCAACAAGTTATACGTTGGCGAAACATCAAGGGACCTCCAAACACGTATTTCAGAACACCAATACGCAAGCAGGTCTGACGACACAAGGAATGCCTGCGTACAACACCGTAATTCACACAACCACTTGATAAACTACAGAAACTCAAGACTTATCGCCACAGAAGACAACACTCAATACCGAAGAATCCTGGAATCATCACTTATTTCTATATCCGACAACTTCAACCAGAATAGTGGCTTCTATAACATAGCTGAACCACTTGCCAAGAAACTTCTTCATCGCTATCCCACATAAGAACACTGTAGAAGGTCTGCTCACAAACTTATCCAATCTCCTTTCTAAGCTACCCAAGTTTTTAGACTCTATAACCCCACTCGGTACATCATCAGATGCAGCATTCTCCACCTGACCTCAGCATTCTGAACCTGACTATAAATACTCGCGTTCCTTCCACCCCAGGTAGTTCTGTTTGTGACTTGAAAAAGCCCACTGTGTGGGCGAAACGTAGTCAATAAAGGATCACATTATACTGCATTTGTGTTTATATTGCCAGGGTGGTCCACCAAAGCAGGGTGGACCACCAAGGCAGGGTGGACCACCAAGGCAGGGAGGACCACCAAGGAAGGGTGGACCACCACAGCAGGGTGGTCCACCAAAGCAGGGTGGACCACCAAGGCAGGGTGGTCCGCCAAGGCAGGGTGGACCACCAAGGCAGGGTGGACCACCAAGGCAGGGTGGCCCACCAAGACAGGGTGGACCACCAAGGCAGGGTGGACCACCAAGGCAGTGTGATCCACCAAGGCAGGATGGACTACCAAGGCAGGGTGGACCACCAAGGCAGCGTGAACCACCAAGGCAGGGTGATCCACCAAGGCAGGGTGATCCACCAAGGCAGGGTGATCCACCAAGGCAGGGTGGGCCACCAAGACAGGGTGATCCACCAAGGCAGGGTGGTCCACCAAGGCAGTGTGATCCACCAAGGCATGGTGGACCACCAACGCAGGGTGATCCACCAAGGCAGGGTGATCCACCAAGGCAGGGTGGCCCCCCAAGGCAGTGTGATCCACCAAGGCAGGGTGGACCACCAAGGCAGGGTGGCCCACCAAGGCAGGGTGGACCACTAAGGCAGGGTGGATCACCAAGGCAGTGTGATCCACGAAGGCAGAGTGGACCACCATGGCAGGGTGATCCACCAAGGCAGGATGGACCACCAAGGCAGGGTGGACCACCAAGGCAGGGTGGACCACCCTGGCAGGGTGATCCACCAAGGCAGGGTGATCCACCAAGGCAGGGTGATCCACCAAGGCAGGGTGACCCACCAAGGCAGAGTGGCCCACCAAGGCAGGGTGGTCCACCAAGGCAGAGTGGTCCACCAAGGCAGGGTGGTCCACCAGAGTAGGGTGGCCCAACAAGGCAGGGTGATCCACCAAGGCAGGGTGATCCACCAAGGCAGGGTGGACCACCAAGGTAGGGTGATCCACCAAGGCAGGATGGACCACCAAGGCAGGGTGGACCACCAAGGCAGGGTGTACCACAAAGGCAGGGTGATCCACCAAGGCAGGGTGATCCAGCAAGGCAGGGTGATCCACGAAGGCAGGGTGACCCACCAAGGCAGGGTGGCCCACCAAGGCAGGGTGGTCCACCAAGGCAGGGTGGTCCACCAAGGCAGGGTGGTCCACCAAGGCAGGGTGGCCCCCCAAGGCAGGGTGATCCACCAAGGCAGGGTGGACCACCAAGGCAGGGTGGCCCACCAAGGCAGGGTGGACCACTAAGGCAGGGTGGATCACCAAGGCAGTGTGATCCACGAAGGCAGGGTGGACCACCATGGCAGGGTGATCCACCAAGGCAGGATGGACCACCAAGGCAGGATGGACCACCAAGGCAGGGTGGACCACCCAGGCAGGGTGATCCACCAAGGCAGGGTGATCCACCAAAGCAGGGTGATCCACCAAGGCAGGGTGACCCACCAAGGCAGAGTGGCCCACCAAGGCAGGGTGGTCCACCAAGGCAGAGTGGTCCACCAAGGCAGGGTGGTCCACCAGAGTAGGGTGGCCCAACAAGGCAGGGTGATCCACCAAGGCAGGGTGATCCACCAAGGCAGGGTGGACCACCAAGGTAGGGTGATCCACCAAGGCAGGATGGACCACCAAGGCAGGGTGGACCACCAAGGCAGGGTGTACCACAAAGGCAGGGTGATCCACCAAGGCAGGGTGATCCACCAAGGCAGGGTGATCCACGAAGGCAGGGTGACCCACCAAGGCAGAGTGGCCCACCAAGGCAGGGTGGTCCACCAAGGCAGGGTGGTCCACCAAGGCAGGGTGGTCCACCAAGGCAGGGTGGCCCAACAAGGCAGGGTGATCCACGAAATCAGGGTGGCCCAACAAGGCAGGGTGGACCAACAAGGCAGGGTGGTCCACCAAGGCAGGGTGGCCCACCAAGGCAGGGTGGACCACCAAGGTAGGGTGGCCCACCAAGGTAGTGTGGCCCACCAAGGTAGGGTGATCCACCAAGGCAGGGTGGTCCACCAAGGCAGGGTGATCCACCAAGGCAGGCTGGACCACCAAGGTAGGGTGATCCACCAAGGCAGGGTGGTCCACCAAGGCAGGGTGGTCCACCAAGGCAGGGTGGACCACCAAGGCAGGGTGGCCCGAGAAAGAAAAACTTTCACCATCATTCAGTCCATCACTGTCTTGCCAGAGGTACTTTACACTACAGTTTTTAAACTGGAACATTAACACCCCTCCTTCAGAGTGCAGACACTACTTCCCATCTCCAGGACTCAAGTCTAGCCTGCCAGGCTCCCTGAATCCCTTCATAAATGTTACCTTCTCACACTCCAACAGCAACTCAAGTCCTGAAAACCATTTGTCTATATTCGCTTCTTACACGCTCATGCACACTTGCTGGAAGTCCAAGCCTCTCGCTCACAAAACCTCCTTTACCCCCTCCCTCCAACCTTTCCTAGGCCGACCCCTACCTTGCCTTCCTTTCACTACAGATTTATACACTTTCGAAGTCATTCTATTTTGTTCCAACCTCTCTACATGTTCAAACCACCTCAACAACCCCTCCTCAGCACCACCTCAACAACCCCTCCTCAGCACCACATCAACAACCCCTCCTCAGCACCACCTCAGCAACCCCTCCTCAGCACCACCTCAACAACCCCTCCTCAGCACCACCTTGAGAACCCCTCCTCAGCACCACCTCAACAACCCCTCCTCAGCCCTCTGGATAATAGTTTTGGTAACCCTACACCTCGTAATTTCCAAACAACAGATTCTGTGCATTATATTCACACCACACAGACATGACATCTCAGACATGACATCTCAGACATGACATCTCCACTGCCTCCAGCCTTCTCCTTGTTGCAACATTTACAACCCATGCTTCACACCATACAAGAGTGTTGGTAGTGGTGACGTGTACTTAGCTCCAGTGGTGACGTGTACTTAGCTCCAGTGGTGACGTGTACTTAGCTCCAGTGGTGACGTGTACTTAGCTCTGTGAAGACCTGTTTGCGCGCTCTCTACGAATTGAAGTAAAATGCCCTCCATCGATCAACTCTACCAACAGCTTAAGGAAGAATTGAGGATGGCGAAGATGGAGATTCGGCGACTGACCGAGGAAAACAAGAAGATTCATAGTAGTCCTCCTGTTTTGAGTCCTCAGGTCAAGAAAGGAAACTGGTCAGTGGCTGGACAGCAGGGAACGAAGTTGACGATCAAGAAGATGAATGGAAAGGTAGAAACGATGAAGAAGAAAGAGACTGCCGTGGAAACTGTTGTGGAAACATCTAATACATTCTCAGTGCTACCCGATCGAATGTGAGTCGACTACTGGGAACGTCACGTCGAACGGCACCAAGGAAGGTAAGAATATTGTTGTTGTTGGGGATAACCAAGTTAGGTATATGGATAGGGCATTCTGCTTGAAGGACAGGAGTAGGAGACAGAGAGCTTGCTTTCCTGGGGCTGGGATGGAGGATATTGTTAGCCGTCTGGATGACATCATGAGAGGTAATGGGAGCAATCCTATTATCTGTCTCAGTGCTGGTGGCAACGATGTTGGCAGACGTAGGAGTGAAGACCTGATTAGCAGGTATAGGTCAGCAATAGAAATAATTAGGAGGAAGGGTGGGAACCCTGTCATATGTGGTATTTTGCCAAGGAGAGGAGTTGGAAACGAATGGTTGTCCAGGGCAATTGGTGTCAATTGCTGGCTGGACAAATACTGTAAGGAAAATGCGGTAACATTCATTGACAACTGGGACCTCTTCTATGGCAGAAATGACATGTATGCCAGGTATGGGGTTCACTTATCTAGGTCTGGGGTGGGGGCACTGGCAACTGCAGTGGAGGGAGCTGTTAGGACTTTAAACTAGGAATAGTTAGTGGTATGGGTTTTGGCGGGAAAACAGTCAAGTCGCAGTGTAGTAATATGAGTACTAGGAGAACTAGTAATAGGCAAAATGAGGTAGATATTGGAAAGCCAGTGGCACTAATTGACAAGGACAGTAATAGGTTTAGTGGAATAACAGAAAGGAGCAGGAAGGGTAAAGAGAGAGGAGGGTCTTTAAATATATATTACACAAATAGTCGCAGTGCTAGGAATAAGATGGACGAGTTGAGACTAGTTGCTAGTGTAGGTAACATTGATATATTTGCCTTAACTGAAACGTGGTTTAATTCAAAAAGTCGGGACATGCCTGCGGAATGTCACATTCAGGGTTTTAAATTGTTCCAAGTAGATAGAAGTGTCGGGAAGGGGGGTGGGGTGGCATTGTATGTCCGAGATCGCTTGAACTGTTGCATAAAAACGGGTATTAAGTCTGAAGTAACACATACAGAGTCTGTTTGGATAGAATTTTCAGAGGGGCATGAAAAATTGATTTTAGGTGTGATATACCGTCCCCCAAACTTAGATAGGGACCAGGGGAGACTACTATGGGAGGAAATTGTTAAGGCCACAAGGCACGATAATGTAGTAATTCTAGGAGACTTTAACTTTAGTCATATTGATTGGAATTTCTTGACTGGGAATTTAGAATCATACGACTTCTTAGAAGTAGTTCAGGATTGTTTTTTGAAGCAGTTTGTGACAGAACCTACAAGGGGTAATAACCTGCTTGACTTGGTTCTGGCAAACAATGAATCCCTTGTTAATAATTTAGAAGTTTCAGAGGAACTGGGTGCTAGCGACCACAAATCAATTACATTTAGCATTGAATGGAAGTATGATAGTAGGGATAACTCAGTAACAGTCCCAGATTTTCGCTTAGCAGATTACGATGGGCTTAGAGAACACTTATCATCTGTTGACTGGGGTAACGAAGAGAGCTATCAATATGACAGTTTTCTGAACACTATACATGCTGCTCAAAGAACGTTTATCCCTTATAAAGAAATTAGATCAAATAGAAATGACCCAAAATGGATGAATAATAGGCTGAAATATCTACTAGGGCATAAGAAAGGAATTTATAGGCTTATCAAAAGAGGTGAGTGTCATCTTATGAACCAGTATATTGACATTAAGAGGGACATTAAAAAGGGGATAAGAAAAGCTAAAAGGGACTATGAAATTAAAGTTGCTAGGGATTCTAAAACTAACCCAAAAAGTTTTTTCCAGGTATATAGAACGAAAGTTAGAGATAAGATAGGTCCCCTTAAAAATAACTATGGGCATCTTACTGACAAAGAGAATGAAATGTGCTCGATTTTTAATAATTATTTTCTCTCGGGTTTTACACAGGAAGACACTAATAACATTCCAGTAATTAATTTCTATAGTGGGCTAGAAGAAGATAAATTATGTAACATCACAGTCACTAGTGAGATGGTTGTGAAGCAGATAGACAGACTGAAGCAAAATAAGTCGCCGGGTCCTGATGAGGTTTTTTCAAGGGTTCATAAGGAATGCAAAATAGAAGTCTGTGAACCATTAACTAATATTTTTAATTTATCTCTTCAAACAGGTGTAGTGTCTGATATGTGGAAGATGGCTAATGTAATTCCTATTTTTAAAACAGGGGACAAGTCGTTACCGTCAAATTACCGCCCAATAAGCCTGACCTCAATTGTAGGCAAATTACTAGAGTCAATTATAGCTGAGATTATAAGAAGCCATCTCGATAAGCATAGCTTGATTAATGATACTCAGCATGGATTCACAAGAGGCCGGTCTTGTCTAACTAATTTATTAACTTTCTTCAGTAAAGCTTTTGAGGCTGTTGACCACGATAAAGAATTTGATATTATTTACTTAGATTTTAGTAAGGCTTTTGATAGAGTTCCGCACCAAAGACTGTTAAAGAAAGTGGCAGCTCATGGCATTGGGGGAAAAGTGCTCTCGTGGATCGAGTCATGGCTCACAGACAGGAAGCAGAGAGTGTCCATAAATGGGGTTAAATCCGAGTGGGGATCTGTAACAAGTGGCGTTCCACAGGGATCAGTCTTGGGCCCGTTGTTGTTTATAATATATATCAATGATCTTGATGAGGGAATTACTAGTGATATGAGCAAATTCGCCGATGACACAAAGATAGGTAGGATAATTGATTCAAACGTAGATGTTAGGGAACTTCAGGAGGATTTAAACAAACTCTATTCTTGGTCAGAAAAGTGGCAGATGCAGTTCAATGTAGATAAATGCAAGGTTCTGAAGCTTGGGAGTGCCCATAACCCTAGCACTTATAAGTTAAATAATGTAGAACTTACCCAAACAGATTGCGAAAAGGACTTGGGGGTTATGGTAAGCAGCAACCTTAAACCAAGACAGCAATGCCTAAGCGTACGTAATAAGGCAAATAGATTACTGGGATTTATATCAAGAAGTGTAAGCAACAGAAGTCCAGAGGTCATACTGCAGCTTTATACATCATTAGTAAGGCCTCACCTAGATTATGCAGCTCAGTTCTGGTCTCCATATTACAGAATGGACATAAATTCATTAGAAAACATTCAGCGTAGGATGACTAAATTAATACATAGCATTAGAAATCTTCCTTATGAAGAAAGATTGAAGACTCTTAAGTTACATTCACTTGTTAGACGAAGAATGAGGGGAGACCTGATCGAAGTGTATAAGTGGAAGATAGGTATTAATAAAGGGGATATTAATAAGGTCTTGAGGATGTCTCTCCAAGAGAGAACCCGCAGTAATGGATTTAAATTAGATAAGTTTAGATTTAGAAAGGACATAGGAAAGTATTGGTTTGGAAATAGGGTAGTTGATGAGTGGAACAGTCTACCTAGTTGGGTTATTGAGGCTAGGACTTTGGGTAGTTTCAAATTTAGGTTGGATAAGTACATGAGTGGGAGGGGTTGGATTTGAGTGGGACTTTCACATCAGAGCTTATTTCTTGGGTGGCATTGAAAATTGGGTTGGGCAAATGTTTTGTTAGTGGGATGAATTGTAAAGGACCTGCCTAGTATGGGCCAACAGGCCTCCTGCAGCGTTCCTCCTTTCTTATGTTCTTATGTTCTTATGTATAACTATACTCTCAGACATTCCCCTTTTGTTTCCATGGATAAAGTTCTTTGTCTCCACAGACTCCTCAGTGCATCACTCACCTTTATCCCCTCATCAATTCTATGATTCACCTCATCCTTCACAGACCACATCTGCTGACACGTCCACTCCTAAATATCTGAATACATTCACCTCCTCCCACCAGTCTGGGAGTGATCATGTCGGAGGATCTCACCTTCAAGGACCATAACATTGTATCAATCGCATCTGCTAGAAAAATGACAGGATGGATAATGAGAACCTTCAAAACTAGGGATACCAAGCCCATGATGACACTCTTCAGGTCACTTGTTCTATCTAGGCTGGAATATTGCTGCACACTAACAGCACCTTTCAAGGCAGGTGAAATTGCTGACCTAGAAAATGTACAGAGAACCTTCACGGCGCGCATAACGGAGATAAAACACCTCAATTACTGGGAGCGCTTGAGGTTCCTAAACCTGTATTCCCTGGAACGCAGGAGGGAGAGATACATGATTATATACACCTGGAAAATCCTAGAGGGAC
>NW_027195478.1:165000-172500 GCF_038502225.1 Cherax quadricarinatus
CAGGTAGATCCTGGTAGAGGCTGGTAAAGGCTGGCAGAAGCTGGTGGAGCCAGGTCAAGGGCCACCCCGCGGCCTGGTCCGTGACCAGGCCTCAGGTCCTGATCCACCACAACGCCTGGTCACAAACCAGGCCAAGTATACTCCAGGTATACCCCAGGTATACCCCAGGTATACCCCAGGTATACCCCAGGTAAACCCCAGGTATACCCCAGGTATACCCCAGGTATACCCCAGGTATTCTTCAGTGGTTCCGCCACAGACCACCACAGATTTTGTTAAAAATCGACCCCTAACATCACAGATTTTGATAAAAATCGGTGTAGTACTGGACTGTCTCACGTCTCAAAGGTCTCACGAAATCGTAATGACACGATTGCAAACAAACCATACCACGGGCGGGGATTGAACCCGCGACTGTCTGGAGTTTTGAGACTCTCTGACCGCGGGTTCAATCCCGCCCGTGGTAAGATAAGATAAGATAAGATTTCGTTCGGATTTTTAACCCCGGAGGGTTAGCCACCCAGGATAACCCAAGAAAGTCAGTGCGTCATCGAGGACTGTCTAACTTATTTCCATTGTGGTCCTTAATCTTGTCCCCCAGGATGCCACCCACACCAGTCCACTAACACCCAGGTACCTATTTGCTGCTAGGTGAACAGGACAATAGGTGTAAGGAAACGTGTCGGAATTTCCACCCGCCGGGAATCGAACCCGGGCCCTCCGTGTGTGAAGCGGGAGCTTTAGCCACCAGACCACCGGGCCACCTTGGTTTCTCAAAGGCCACTCTCTATTTCAGCTGTTATTTTTTTGGATCACACTCCATTATTGATATTATTAGTTCTGAAAATACCACTTTTCTTACAGTAGACCCAATTTTTTTAAGTAATGTGGACTAAAGTCGCTCTTGGGGCCCTTCGGATTAGAGGCCCTGAAACTTAGACTTCACTCGTTTTATCCGTCCCTGCTCATAGAGCCCTGGTTAGTCTTAAGGCTCCTGGCTGGTCTCAAGGCTCCTGACTGGTCTCCTGGCTGGTCTTAAGGCTCCTGGCTGGTCTCAAGGTTTCTGACTGGTCTCCTGGCTGGTCTTAAGGCTCCTGGCTGGTCTCAAGGTTTCTGACTGGTCTCCTGGCTGGTCTCAAGACTCCTGGCTGGTCTCAAGGCTCCTGGCTGGTCTCAAGGTTTCTGACTGGTCTCCTGGCTGGTCTTAAGGCTCCTGGCTGGTCTCAAGGCTCCTGGCTGGTCTAAAGGCTCCTGACTGGTCTCCTGGCTGGTCTCAAGACTCCGGGCTGGTCTCAAGGCTCCTGGCTGGTCTCAAGGCTCCTGGCTGGTCTCAAGGCTCTTGGCTGGTTTCCTGGCTGGTCTCCAGGCTCAGGGCTCCTGGCTGGTCTCAAGGCTCCTGGCTGGTCTCAAGGCTCCTGGCTGGTCTCAAGGCTCCTGGCTGGTCTCAAGGCTCCTGGCTGGTCTCAAGGCTCTTGGCTGGTTTCCTGGCTGGTCTCCAGGCTCAGGGCTCCTGGCTGGTCTCCTGGCTGGTCTCCTGGCTGGTCTCCTGGCTGGTCTCCTGGCTGGTCTCCTGGCTGGTCTCCTGGCTGGTCTCCTGGCTGGTCTCCTGGCTGGTCTCCTGGCTGGTCTCCTGGCTGGTCTCCTGGCTGGTCTCCAGGCTCTTGGATGGTCTGATCATTATAGATGAAGATTTTAGGTACTGCTTGTTCCTCCACATGTGCCAGTTGATACCTATCCCGTCACCTGACTCCTTGTAGGGGCCGTTGAGGTTGGCCCAGGAGCACCTATTGAACCACCAGCCACCTATCTTCCAGTACTTCGCGCAGTTGATCTCGCGGGACGTGTCGTGGTCGCTGTCGCGTGTCGTAAACATCATGCCGTCCGCGGTGAAGTTGTCCGGCTTACCCTCGTTGCCCAGGGCATCGCCAGCCGTGCCGCTGTAGCCGGCGACATGCAGCCTGTAGCCCTGCTCTTCGCCTTCGACGTAAAAAGTGTCGTAGGTGGCGAAGGCCGTGTCGCCAGCGAAGTCCGTGAGATCTACACGCATCTCGTAGTGGCGCGTGTTAGTGAGTATGTAGATATTCTCAAGACCGATCCAGTAGTCGTTGTAAGCGCTACCGAAGCCCATCTTGTAGTCGTACCAGCCGCGGTTGAAATCGGCAGATCGCGGGTGATGTAGACGGCGCTGGATTACGGTCCAGCCGCCCCCATCGGTTTCCATATCGCAAAAGACCGTAACTGGTCTCTTACCGTTGTGGTCCATGTGGAAGGTATACACTAGGGACTCCTTCTGGCCCCGGGCCAGTAAATCCGCGCAGTCTAGGACCGTTAATCGCGCGAAGACGTCTCCCGCGGTCTGTTCGACGCTTGTAATCCGGGATTTCAGCAAGTTCAGCCTGCGAGTGAGGGATTCATACATGCGTTTCATGATTACAGATAAATCCGTCTCGTTTTCAAAGGGATTTTCGTCGAAATCCTCGTCGTCTTCGGGGGGATTTACCGCGGCATTCCTAGCGATATGTTCCAGGGACGCCACATCGTTGAAATCCGGAAGGGATTGCGGGGTGGTGGAGATTAACGTGCTAATCCCACCTCCAGTCACTTCCCTGTCGGATTTATCCATTAATCCACCGTGAATGTCGTTCCTGGTTGACGTTGTCAGCTTGACGGGGGACTGAACCAGGTCGTTCCTACCACCATCAACAGTGCGCCCACTACAATCTCTAGCTGCCACAATCACCACAATCACCCACCACACAGCCATTTCTGGGACTGGTTGTAGTCTAGTTAATCCTCTGAGATTGTAAGATGGCGGAGTGATTGTCAGCAGACGTCAGGGTTGTTAACAGACATCAGGGTTGTCAGCAGACGTCAGGGCTGGCAGCAGACGTCAGGGATGTTAGCAGACGTCAGGGTTGTCAGAAGACTTCAGGGCTGTCAGCAGACGTCAGGGTTGTCAGCAGACGTCAGGGTTGGCAGCAGACGTCAGGGTTGGCAGTCAGTGTGGCTGACTGTGTGTACACTCTTCGGTGGGTGTGTACTGACTGAGTCCTGGTGTACGCCAATGACTACTCCCGACACACACACACACACACACACACACACACACACACACACACACACACACACACACACAGAAGTGTCCCTATTTGCAGATGATATGAAGTTAATGAGTAGAATTAAATCAGACCCGGACCAGACAGGTCTACAAAGAGACCTGGACAGGCTGGATGTGTGGTCCAGAAGCTGGCTCCTAGAATTCAACCCCGCCAAATGCAAAGTCATGAAGATCGGGGAAGGACAGAGAAGACCGCCGACGGATTATAGGCTAGATGGCCAAAGACTGCAAACCTCATTCAGGGAGAAAGACCTAGGAGTGAGTATAATAGCGAGTACATCGCCAGAAGCACACATCAACCAGATAACTGCTGCAGCGTATGGGCGCCTGGCAAACCTGAGAATAGCGTTCCGATACCTCAGTAAGGAATCGTTTAAGACTCTGTACACCGTGTAAGTCAGGCCCATACTGGGGTACGCAGCACCAGTTTGGAATCCACACCTGGTCAAACACGTCAAGAAATTAGAGAAAGTGGAAAGGTTTGCAACAAGACTAGTCCCAGAGCTACGGGGATTGTCCTACGAAGAAAGGTTGAGGGAAATCGGCCTGACGACACTGGAGGCCAGGAGGGTCAGGGGAGACATGATAACGACATATAAAATACTGCGCGGAATAGACGAGGTGGACAAAGACGGGATGTTCCAGAGATGGGACACAGACACAAGAGGTCACAATTGGAAGTTGAAGACTCAGATGAATCAAAGGGATGTTAGGAAGTATTTCTTCAGTCATAGAGTAGTCAGGCCATGGAATAGCCTAGAAAGTGAAGTAGTGGAGGCAGGAACCATACATAGTTTTAAGGCGAGGTATGATAAAGCTCATGGAGCAGGGAGAAGGAGGACCTAATAGCGGTCAGCGAAGAGGCGGGGCCAGGAGCTATGACTCGACCCCTGCAACCACAAGTTATTATTATTATTATTATTATTATTATTGTTATTATTATTATTATTATTATTATTATTATTATTATTATTATTATTATTATTATTATTATTGTTATTATTATTATTATTATTATTATTATTATTATTATTATTATTATTATTATTGTTATTATTATTATTATTATTATTATTATTATTATTATTATTATTATTATTATTATTATTATTATTATTATTTTCATTATTATTATTATTATTATTATTTTATTATTATTATTATTATTATTATTATTATTATTATTATTATTATTATTATTCAGTGGTAGGGGTCCCTAAGGGGGAGGTAAGGGGTGGTAAGCTAAGGGTCAGTGTGTTAGGGGGTGTGACTTCCGGTGGGAGATTAGAGCTAGTGTCTCTCCTCTCTCTCTGTCTCCCTCTTCCATCTCTCTTCCTTTCTCCTCTCTCTCTCTCTCTTTCTCCCTATACGGAAGTCAAAAGCGTCCTGATGGAGCCACTATGCTACCCTGGAAGGATGGAAAGTAGATTGCCTGGGACTACACCTGTGCCGCCACACTGGCAGACACCTACTTGCCATACTACGTAGTGGAAAGGGGTGGAGCTGCCAGCCACAGGGAGACCCAGAAGATCCGCAAATATGAAGACTTTCCCCCTTGCTATAACTTCATTCCAATAGGGTCGGAGACCCTTGGAGCATGGGGCAAGTGTGCTCTAAAGTTCCTCAAAGAGCTGGGTGAAAAGCTCATCATAGAAGCCAAGGAGCACAGGGCGACCAGCTTCCTCTTTCAGAGACTCAGTGTTGCGATCCAGAGAGGAAATGCCTGCAGTATTCTGGGCACGCGGCCCACCGCAGGGGAGCTGGACGAAGTATTCGAGATGTAGCTCTGAGTTACCTATGTTGTTTTACTTTCTGTTGTATTTTTGTGAATGTTTGGTCAATGTATTTTGTCTTTAAATAAAACATACTTGAAATATAGGAGGTGGTAGGAGAAAATTCTCAAACAGCTTCAGGGAGAACCTTGAGTTTTCCCTGAAGCAAGTTTATTCTTTTCTCTGAGGATGAGGGTCCCCATGACAGTTCTAGAGGTGGTACCTCCCTATATATATATATATATATATATATATATATATATATATATATATATATATATATATATATATATATATATATATATATATATATATATATATATATATATGTGTGTGTGTGTGTGTGTGTGTGTGTGCGTGTGTGTGTGTGTGTGTGTGAGGCACTGACCACCTTCCATCAAGACTGTGGGGCGACCACCACTCCAGGTATCATAACTGAGGTACTGACTACCTTCTATCATGACTGAGATAAGATTTCGTTCGGATTTTTAACCCCGGAGGGTTAGCCACCCAGGATAACCCAAGAAAGTCAGTGCGTCATCGAGGACTGTCTAACTTATTTCCATTGGGGTCCTTAATCTTGTCCCCCAGGATGCGACCCACACCAGTCGACTAATACCCAGGTACCTATTTGCTGCTAGGTGAACAGGACAACAGGTGTAAGGAAACGTGTCGAATGTTTTCACCCGCCGGGAATCGAACCCGGGCCCTCCGTGTGTGAAGCGGGAGCTTTAGCCACCAGGCCACCGGGCCACCAGGCCACCGGGCCACCGGGGTACTGACTACCTTCTATCATGACTGAGGTACTGACTACCTTCTATCATGACTGTGGTACTGACTACCTTCTATCATGACTGAGGTACTGACTACCTTCTATCATGACTGTGGTACTGACTACCTTCTATCATGACTGAGGTACTGACTACCTTCTATCTTGACTGTGGTACTGACTACCTTCTATCATGACTGTGGTACTGACTACCTTCTATCATGACTGTGGTACTGACTACCTTCTATCATGACTGAGGTACTGACTACCTTCTATCATGACTGAGGTACTGACTACCTTCTATCATGACTGAGGTACTGACTACCTTCTATAATGACTGAGGTACTGACTACCTTCTATCATGACTGAGGTACTGACTACCTTCTATCATGACTGTGGTACTGACTACCTTCTATCATGACTGAGGTACTGACTACCTTCTATCATGACTGAGGTACTGACTACCTTCTATCATGACTGAGGTACTGACTACCTTCTATCATGACTGTGGTACTGACTACCTTCTATCATGACTGAGGTACTGACTACCTTCTATCATGACTGAGGTACTGACTACCTTCTATCATGACTGTGGTACTGACTACCTTCTATCATGACTGAGGTACTGACTACCTTCTATCATGACTGTGGTACTGACTACCTTCTATCATGACTGAGGTACTGACTACCTTCTATCATGACTGAGGTACTGACTACCTTCTATCATGACTGTGGTACTGACTACCTTCTATCATGACTGTGGTACTGACTACCTTCTATCATGACTGTGGTACTGACTACCTTCTATCATGACTGTGGTACTGACTACCTTCTATCATGACTGAGGTACTGACTACCTTCTATCATGACTGTGGTACTGACTACCTTCTATCATGACTGAGGTACTGACTACCTTCTATCATGACTGAGGTACTGACTACCTTCTATCATGACTGTGGTACTGACTACCTTCTATCATGACTGTGGTACTGACTACCTTCTATCATGACTGTGGTACTGACTACCTTCTATCATGACTGTGGTACTGACTACCTTCTATCATGACTGAGGTACTGACTACCTTCTATCATGACTGTGGTACTGACTACCTTCTATCATGACTGTGGTACTGACTACCTTCTATCATGACTGAGGTACTGACTTCCTTCTATCATGACTGAGGTACTGACTACCTTCTATCATGACTGAGGTACTGACTACCTTCTATCATGACTGAGGTACTGACTACCTTCTATCATGACTGAGGTACTGACTACCTTCTATCATGACTGAGGTACTGACTACCTTCTATCATGACTGTGGTACTGACTATCTTCTATCATGACTGTGGTACTGACTACCTTCTATCATGACTGTGGTACTGACTACCTTCTATCATGACTGTGGTACTGACTACCTTCTATCATGACTGAGGTACTGACTTCCTTCTATCATGACTGAGGTACTGACTACCTTCTATCATGACTGAGGTACTGACTACCTTCTATAATGACTGAGGTACTGACTACCTTCTACCATGACTGAGGTACTGACTACCTTCTATCATGACTGACCTACTGACTACCTTCTATCATGACTGAGGTACTGACTACCTTCTATCATGACTGAGGTACTGACTACCTTCTATCATGACTGAGGTACTGACTGCCTTCTATCATGACTGTGGTACTGACTACCTTCTATCATGACTGAGGTACTGACTACCTTCTATCATGACTGAGGTAGTGACTACCTTCTATCATGACTGAGGTACTGACTACCTTCTATCATGACTGAGGTACTGACCACCTTCTATCATGACTGTGGTACTGACTACCTTC
>NW_027195478.1:177500-179564 GCF_038502225.1 Cherax quadricarinatus
ACATAATGGGTCCAGAGACTGTACCACAACATTACAGAGGTACATAATGGGTCCAGAGACTGTACCTCAACATTACAGAGGTACATAATGGGTCCAGAGACTGTACCTCAACATTACAGAGGTACATAATGGGTCCAGAGACTGTACCACAACATTACAGAGGTACATAATGGGTCCAGAGACTGTACCACAACATTACAGAGGTACATAATGGGTCCAGAGACTGTACCTCAACATTACAGAGGTACATAATGGGTCCAGAGACTGTACCTCAACATTACAGAGGTACATAATGGGTCCAGAGACTGTACCTCAACATTACAGAGGTACATAATGGGTCCAGAGACTGTACCTCAACATTACAGAGGTACATAATGGGTCCAGAGACTGTACCTCAACATTACAGAGGTACATAATGGGTCCAGAGACTGTACCTCAACATTACAGAGGTACATAATGGGTCTAGAGACTGTACCTCAACATTACAGAGGTACATAATGGGTCCAGGGACTGTACCTCAACATTACAGAGGTACATAATGGGTCCAGAGACTGTACCACAACATTACAGAGGTACATAATGGGTCCAGAGACTGTACCACAACATTACAGAGGTACATAATGGGTCCAGAGACTGTACCTCAACATTACAGAGGTACATAATGGGTCCAGAGACTGTACCTCAACATTACAGAGGTACATAATGGGTCCAGAGACTGTACCACAACATTACAGAGGTACATAATGGGTCCAGAGACTGTACCACAACATTACAGAGGTACATAATGGGTCCAGAGACTGTACCTCAACATTACAGAGGTACATAATGGGTCCAGAGACTGTACCTCAACATTACAGAGGTACATAATGGGTCCAGAGACTGTACCTCAACATTACAGAGGTACATAATGGGTCCAGGGACTGTACCTCAACATTACAGAGGTACATAATGGGTCCAGAGACTGTACCACAACATTACAGAGGTACATAATGGGTCCAGAGACTGTACCACAACATTACAGAGGTACATAATGGCTCCAGAGACTGTACTTCAACATTACAGAGGTACATAATGGGTCCAGAGACTGTACCACAACATTACAAAGGTACATAATGGGTCCAGAGACTGTACCACAACATTACAGAGGTACATAATGGGTCCAGAGACTGTACCAGAACATTACAGAGGTACATAATGGGTCCAGAGACTGTACCACAACATTACAGAGGTACATAATGGGTCCAGAGACTGTACCTCAACATTACAGAGGTACATAATGGGTCCAGAGACTGTACCTCAACATTACAGAGGTACATAATGGGTCCAGGGACTGTACCTCAACATTACAGAGGTACATAATGGGTCCAGAGACTGTACCTCAACATTACAGAGGTACATAATGGGTCCAGGGACTGTACCTCAACATTACAGAGGTACATAATGGGTCCTGGGACTGTACCTCAACGTTACAGAGGTACATAATGGGTCCAGAGACTGTACCTCAACATTACAGAGGTACATAATGGGTCCAGAGACTGTACCTCAACATTACAGAGGTACATAATGGGTCCAGAGACTGTACCACAACATTACAGAGGTACATAATGGGTCCAGAGACTGTACCACAACATTACAGAGGTACATAATGGGTCCAGAGACTGTACCACAACATTACAGAGGTACATGATGGGTCCAGAGACTGTACCACAACATTACAGAGGTACATAATGGGTCCAGAGACTGTACCACAACATTACAGAGGTACATAATGGGTCCAGAGACTGTACCACAACATTACAGAGGTACATAATGGGTCCAGAGACTGTACCACAACATTACAGAGGTACATAATGGGTCCAGAGACTGTACCACAACATTACAGAGGTACATAATGGGTCCAGAGACTGTACCACAACATTACAGAGGTACATAATGGGTCCAGGGACTGGATTACAATCGTAATGAGTTATTTATGCAAACATGGATCAACACACAAACACACACACGACCTGACGACACTGGAGGACAGGAGATATAGAGGAGATATGATAACGACATATAAAA